>NC_038244.2:30259109-30260346 GCF_000004515.6 Glycine max
ATTTGCTATAAATAGGGAGAAATGAAGAAGGAAAGGGGTCCAGCCCTTAGGCACTTCTCTCTCTTTCGAATTTGCTTGGAAAAATTGTTTCCGTGAAGAAAATCTAAGCCGAGCGCTTCCGAAACGTTTCCGTAACGTTTTCCGTGAGGAATCTCGCAAAGGTTTGAACCGTTCTTCGACGTTCTTCATTCGTTCTTCATCATTCTTCGATCTTCAACGGGTAAGTACCTCGAACCAAGCTTTTCGATTCATTCTATGTACCCGTAGTGGTCCACATTGTGTTTCGTGCATTTTTATTCTCGTTTTGTTTACTTTTTATACCCCCTGTTGACGTGCTTAAGCCATTTTACTTAAGTCATTTCTCGCTTAACTTAAAAATAAAATAAATTTCCACCGAACGTTTGAATTGTATTATCCATTAAACTTCGGTTAAATTAAATTCCGACCGTTTGGTCATGCCGTAACCACGTTGGAAATCAAAAAGAGGTTAAAAATAATATAAATAATCAAAAAAACATCTTTTAGTAAAATAAAGCGGAGAATCAATCGGACGTTTTCTCTTTGGGATTTCTCATTCTTAATCGAATTGATTAATAACTAAAGTGAAACTAAGGCTAAAATCAACTCGCCTAGTCAAGCTCGTCCACAAAAATAGGCTTTTGAAGTTTGTCATTTCATTTCCTCACTAAGTAAAATGGATCATTTTTAAGGTCCAACGCCTTAAAATGATCACCACTTAAGTAAAAAAGAATCACTTGATAAGAAAGAACTACGTAGGTCTGAGTTCCTCATTGAGGATACGTAGGAGCAAAAGCCCCGCTTTTGTCGACCACCCCAAGAGATCGTTAATGGTCCAATGCCTTAACGTTTCTCTCCTTTCAAAAACAAGAGATCATTAATGGTCCAACGCCTTAACGTTTCTCACCTTTCAAAATCAAAAGACCGTTTAATGGTCCAACACCTTAAATGACCTTTTGTTCAATAAAAACATATTTTGCAAAAAAAGACAAAAACAACTTAACCAAACACTTTGTTCCGAAAGAACTACGTAGGTCTGATTTTCTCATCCCAAATTGAGGAATACGTAGGAGCAAAGGGAAACACCCTTGTCGACCACAAAAAGAGAAAATATAAAAAGGGTATAAAGGATATAAGAACATAAAAAGGGAACATAAAAAATCAAAGTCATGTTTGCACATTCGATTAAAGGCTGCCGTCCCTTGGGACGGACGTGTGG
>NC_038244.2:30268575-30272242 GCF_000004515.6 Glycine max
ACATACGAACTTGTATAAATTACTGGGAATTGGTAACTACGTTTTTTGAGCTGAAACTTTTACTGAATTTTCTAGACATCTGGACCAAAATTATAAAAAAAGAATCAAGCGATTTGGATTAAAGAAAAAAATAATAAAAATCTCACAAGTTGGCAGAAAAATCAGTGTCCAGGAAAAAAAAGAAAAGTGAAAGGAAAGTGTGCTTGTTGTTTTGGCTCAAAATTTGTTCTATAATTGGTGCATATTTTATACCAATCCTAGTTCTGAAATTTCAATTGAACATTATTGTGAAAACAAGTGCCAAAACTAGAGGTTTCTTGAGTCTTTTTTTTTTTAGAGTTTTTCTACTCTACTCTAGAGCCATTCTAGGTTTCTCTTTGAGTCCTAGCTTGCTTTTTGTGCTTTTCATTGCTTTAATTGTTGAATAATCCTTGGAAATTTGTCTTGTTAAAACTCTATTGGTTTAGCTTTCATTTCATTTTTTTTTTGTCTTTGGTTATTGCTTGTCTCTTTGTTTCCTTGCTTGTGAGTTGCCATATAGGGAATTGGAAAGGAGGATTGGTGCCATATCTTGAAGAATTTGAGTCAAGAAGCAAGGGGCCAACCACCTTAAGAGCTATTGGACTAAGAAGCACTCCAAATTGAGTGAAACACTAAAGAGAGAATAGCCACCACAATTGAGGACTTTTTTCTTTGTAATTTTGTAATTGGCAATTTGCTTTGCTTTCAAATTTTGTAACAAAAAGGCCTTTCATTGGAAGTAAGTTGGGAGCCTCCGCTAGGTCACCCTACTTCCATTTGTGTGTAATAATTTTAGGCAATTTCCCCTTAGGATAGTGAGTGTTTTGTTGGGAACCTTAAATGAGGTCATCCAAACACTCTTAGGATCCGCCTAGTTTGCATTTCTTGCACTTTAATTTCTTGCTTATTTTCATAGCTTATTTCCTTTACCCTTCATTGTCAAACTGCCTAGATAGCTTGCCTTTTACTAATTAGTTTTTACCTTATCTTTCACACCTCTTTTAGTGTTTATTTTGGCTAGTTTCAACCATAGTTTATTTTACCTTTTGTTTTCAAACCCCCAACAAGAAAGAACCATAACTTAGGAACCAACATGAGTCTTCATTCTTCATCTAGTGTTAATGGTGAGGGTTCTACTCCTAAGGACCCCTTGTATAAGATATTAGATGAGTTGAGATCCCTTAAGTTGTGGAAAGAAAAACAAGAGAGAAAAGAAAAAGGTAAAAAAAGAGTGGAAGAAATAAGTCAAGATGAAAGAAAGAAAATAAGAGAGGAAGAAAGAAGAAAAATAATGAAAGAAATGAAAAGAGAAAAACATGTCTCCTATAGTAGTCATAACTCTTGCAAGAGCCTAAGTGAAGAACTTCGTGACTATTATGAAGGAAGGCATAGGTCACATCTTAGACCTCACTCCCATAGGAGAGAAAATGAAAGAAAGCCTCAAGAGGTTAACATTAAACTCCCATACTTCCATGGGAAGGACAATGTAGAGGCTAATTTAGATTGGGAAATAAGGGTAGAGCAACAACTTAAAAGGAAGTCTACTTCAAAATCTTATGGCTCTCACTCTTATCCAAAGAAAGACCAAGGTCAAGGAATCTTAGGGGTGAGACCTTCTAAGCCCAAAGATAATAAGGGGAAGACAATAGAAAAGCAACCCCTTAAGGCTAGTATGCAAGAGAAGACTAGCTCCATGAAGTGCTTTAAATGTCTTGGAAGAGGACACATTACTTCTCAATGCCCCACCAAGAAAACCATGATTATGAGGGGCCAAGACATTTATAGTAGCCAAGATGAGGCTACTACTTCACCTTCCTCTAGTAAAAGTGAAGAAGCAAAAGGGGAAGAATCTAGTGAAGAGATCTACCCCCAAGAAGAAGGACAACCTTTAATGGTTAAGGAGGAGTGTAAGGAGGTAAGTGTCTCCTCCAAGAGGTTAGCTAAGAAGGAAAGACATTTTGAAATAAAGACAAATATTAAAGAAATTTCCCTTCTTAGACAACCTCCACATTTTCTCCTTTGTAAAAAGACACTTGTTAGCATTGCCACATCTCTTAGGCTTGAGTTTAATCCTCAAGTAAAGGAGTTGTTGGATGAGGGTTTGGTTCGCAAGAGATTAAATCCTTGTGCTTTGTTGGTGCCCAAAATAGGTATTATTAGGCACCAAATCCCTAAAATAGGTGGTGTGATGAATGTTTTGGGTGGTGCAACACTCTTTTGTAAAATCACTCGTGCACCCAACATCTTCATGATTTGTGTACATAGGGACTCATTAGGTAAGTTTGTTCTTATTTTTAGTTTCAATACAAACTTAGGCACTCATATGGGACACCTTAGGTTTGTCATACTTTTTGGTAGGAATAATCAACATGAAAATACAGAAAAAGGTATGTTCTATTGCTTTACTTTTCTTAATTTTTTAAATTGTGATCAAGGGGTTCCCATGAACCCTAAGAGAATAAAGGTCATTCCTGAGTGGCCCGCTCCACCAAGTGTAAGAAAAAATTGGGGCTTCCAAGACTTAACAAGCTTTTACAAAAGGTTTGCCCCATATTTTTCTATACTTGTAGCACCACTCATTGAGTTGGTGAGGAACCATGTTCCTTCATGGGAAGATGCCCAGGAAATGAGTTTTCAGACCTTACCTTGCTTCAACATACTAAACACCACTAATACATATGTTTTTGTTCTTTTTACAGGTGTTGAGGAAAAAAGCCCAGCGTTTCAAGAACCTCGGGATTTGAGGTCAAATCCTTTTCAAGGGGGAGGGAATGATGCAATCCTACCCCGCAAGGGCATTGGATAGAAAACTCCAAGTAGATTGGGCCAGAGATGCAAGAGAAGGCCCTAGGGTTCTTATGAGCCTTAGGGTAGATTTCGGGCCCATGGGCTAAGTACGAGCCCACTTATCTTTGTAAATATTAGATTAAGGTTTCATTATTTTTGGGCCTTGTATTTAGGGCTCCATAATGTAGGTAGGGTACCCTAGAAATATAGGATTTTTCAGCCCTTGTATTTTAGGGCACCTAGACTAGTTTTTGTATTAGGGGTAGTTTTGTAATTTCACATGCACTAAGTGGATATTTGATGTGTGTGGTTGGAAATAAATTTAATTGAATTGGTAGAAGCCCAATCCAATTAAATTTTAGAGGGGGAGGTGAGCATTTGCTTACTACACCCCATTGCCACATCATATAGTCACACTTTGTGCATGTCCTTCATGCTTTTCATGCCTCATGACACCTAAGCACACTTAGTGGAGAATCTTGGAATTGATCTTGGATTAGTGGGCTGAACCATAACTAAAATTCACTAATCATAATTAGTGAAATTTTGGCTCCAAAGTTTGGCTCCACAAATTCAATTTCAAATTCAAGTGAAATTTGAATTTCCCTCCAATTTTGTGTGACACTTAGGCTATAAATAGAGGTCATGTGTGTGCATTTTTTTCAACTTTGATGATTTGAATATTAAACTTCAGATTTCAAAGCTCATTTGGAGCACAAAATTTCGTGCTCTTCTCTCCCTCTCCCTTCATTCATCTCCTTCTTCCTCCAAGCTCTTATCCATGGCCTCCTATGGTGGTGAGCTTCTTCTAGACTCATCTTCTCCTTGAAGTGGCGTCTCCTCTCTCTCTTCCTTCTCC
>NC_038244.2:30272342-30435533 GCF_000004515.6 Glycine max
GATCTCCCAGTACAAATAGGCCTCACACCTGTCGAGTCACTTTCCAAATAATGGATATTAACCCCCCCCTACAGCTGTCTGTTGGGGCGCCCGTGGATCCACTCAGTGGGAGTTGTGCCTTCTACACTCCACCAAAAGCTGAAATTCGTAGTGGAGGGGCACTTGGTCATCGTGTCAGGCGAGGAAGATATCTTGGTAAGCTGCCCATCCTCCATGCCTTATGTGGAAGCCGCAGAAGAATCGTTAGAAACTGCTTTCCAGTCTTTTGAGGTGGTCAGCATTTCCTCCGTGGACTCCCTCTTTGGGCAGCCTTGTCTGTCCGATGCAGCGGTAATGATGGCCCGAGTTATGTTGGGGAACGGTTATGAACCCGGGATGGGTTTAGGCAAAAACAACGGCGGCATAACTAGCCTGATAAATACCCAAGGAAATCGTGGGAAGTATGGTTTAGGCTATAAGCCCACTCAGGCGGACATGAAAAGAAGCATCGCAGGAAGGAAGAACGGTGGTCAAAGTTCGCGTTGGAGACAAGAAGGTGAAGGAAGCCCGCCCTGCCACATAAGTAGAAGCTTTATAAGCGCGGGTTTGGGAGACAAAGGTCAAGCGTTCGCGATATGCGAAGATGATATTCCGAGTACTTTGGATTTGGTACGACCATGCCCTCCTGATTTCCAGCTGGGAAATTGGCGAGTGGAGGAACGCTCCGGCATTTACGCGACGAGCATAATGTAAACCTTTACGGTTTTAAAAGCTCTATAGTTGGGCCTAGGCTTTAGAGTTTTTCCTTTTGTTAAGGCTTTGTGTCTTTTGTTTTTGAATTTATAATACAAGGATTTTTCTTCATCTGTTCCTGGTCTCTACCCATTCTCATTCATTTGCATGTTTACTTCTTTTTCTGAAACGGCAGATCCGATGACGAGTCCCCCGAAGGTACTAATACCTGGGACCCGCCTATCGACTTCGAGCAAGAAATGAATCAAACGGAAGATGAAGGAAATGAGGATGTGGGACTTCCCCCAGAACTAGAAAGAATGGTCGCTCATGAGGACCAAGAAACGGGGCCTCATCAAGAAGAAACAGAGCTGGTAGACTTAGGAATTGGCAGTGGAAAGAGGGAAGTAAAGATAGGTACAGGTATTACCGCACCTATCCGTGAAGAATTAATAATCCTGCTAAAAGACTACCAAGACATCTTTGCTTGGTCATACCAAGATATGCCCGGTTTGAGTTCTGACATTGTACAGCACCGATTACCTTTAAATCCCGAGTGTTCCCCGGTAAAACAAAAACTGAGGAGGATGAAGCCCGAAACATCCTTGAAGATAAAAGAAGAAGTGAAGAAGCAATTTGACGCGGGGTTTCTGGCCGTCGCTCGGTATCCAGAATGGGTTGCCAACATTGTACTAGTTCCTAAAAAAGATGGGAAAGTACGAATGTGTGTGGATTATCGGGACCTGAATCGGGCCAGTCCCAAGGACAATTTTCCTTTACCACACATTGATATCCTCGTAGATAACACGGCCAATTTCGCTTTATTTTCCTTCATGGATGGTTTCTCTGGTTACAATCAGATAAAGATGGCGCCCGAGGATATGGAAAAGACTACTTTCGTCACCCTGTGGGGAACGTTCTGTTACAAGGTGATGTCCTTTGGACTCAAGAATGCCGGGGCAACTTATCAACGGGCCATGGTAGCTTTGTTCCATGATATGATGCATCAAGAGATCGAGGTCTACGTGGACGACATAATTGCTAAATCTAAATCCGAGGAAGAACACCTTGTCAACCTGCGGAAATTGTTCGAAAGGCTTAAGAAATATCAATTAAGGTTGAACCCCGCTAAGTGTACCTTCGGGGTCAAATCAGGGAAATTGCTTGGTTTCATTGTAAGCCAGAAAGGGATAGAGGTAGACCCCGAAAAGGTGAAGGCTATCCTTGAGATGCCAGAACCCCGTACAGAGAGGCAAGTCCGAGGTTTCCTGGGGCGCTTGAATTATATTGCCAGATTCATATCGCAGCTCACCGCCATTTGTGAGCCGTTGTTTAAACTCTTGCGCAAAAACCAAACTGATCGGTGGAATGAGGATTGCCAAGAGGCTTTTGGAAGGATCAAAAAGTGCCTAATGAATCCTCCCGTGCTTATGCCACCAGTACCTGGAAGGCCTCTCATTTTGTACATGACAATCTTGGACGAGTCAATGGGGTGTATGCTGGGGCAACATGACGAATCCGGGAAGAAAGAGCGCGCTGTTTACTACCTAAGTAAGAAGTTCACGACCTGTGAGATGAATTACTCCTTGCTCGAAAGAACGTGTTGTGCTTTAGTATGGGCATCCCATCGCCTAAGGCAGTACATGCTGAGCCATACTACCTGGTTTATATCCAAAATGGACCCAGTTAAGTACATCTTTGAAAAGCCAGCTCTCACAGGACGAATCGCCCGGTGGCAAGTCTTGCTATCTGAGTTTGATATAGTATACGTCACCCAAAAAGCGATAAAAGGAAGCGCTTTGGCAGATTATTTGGCTCAACAGCCTCTTAACGACTACCAGCCCATGCATCCGGAATTCCTGGATGAGGACATCATGGCCTTGTTCGAAGAAAAGTTGGACGAAGATCGGGACAAATGGACTGTATGGTTTGACGGAGCTTCAAACATTCTAGCTCATGGCGTTGGGGCAGTGTTGGTCTCTCCGGAAAATCAATGTGTACCTTTCACAGCCAGGCTAGGATTCGACTGCACCAACAACATGGCCGAATATGAAGCATGTGCCCTAGCCGTCCAGGCAGCAATTGACTCCAATGTCAAACTACTCAAGGTGTACGGCGACTCAGCGTTGGTAATCCATCAGCTGAGAGGGGAATGGGAAACTAGAGATCCCAAGCTGATACCCTATAAAGCCTATATCAAGGAATTGGCTAAGACCTTCGATGAGATCTCCTTCCATCATGTTCCCCGCGAGGAAAATCAAATGGCGGACGCACTTGCTACGTTGGCGTCTATGTTCCAGCTAACACCGCACGGGGATCTACCCTACATTGAATTTTGGTGTCGTGGCAAACCCGCGCATTGTTGCCAAGTGGAAGAGGAATGGGACGGAAAGCCTTGGTATTTCGACATCAGGCGATATGTCGTAAGCAAAGAATACCCGCCAGAGATTGCCGACAACGATAAAAGGACATTGAGGAGGTTGGCGGCCGGTTTCTTCATGAGCGGAAGCACGCTGTATAAGAGAAATCACGACATGACACTCCTGCGGTGTGTGGATGCCAAGGAGGCAAATCACATGATCGAGGAAGTCCATGAGGGCTCGTTTGGAACGCACGCCAACGGGCATGCTATGGCCAGGAAGATCTTAAGAGCAGGTTATTACTGGCTTACCATGGAAAGTGATTGTTGTGTCCATGTGAGGAAGTGCCACAAATGTCAAGCATTCGCAGATAATGTCAATGCCCCACCACATCCTCTGAATGTCATGTCCGCCCCTTGGCCTTTCTCCATGTGGGGAATAGATGTCATCGGGGCCATTGAGCCCAAGGCCTCGAATGGTCATCGCTTCATCCTCGTAGCGATAGATTATTTCACCAAGTGGGTCGAGGCGGCTTCGTATACCAATGTCACGAGGAATGTGGTGGTCAGGTTCATTAAGAAAGAGATCATCTGCCGATATGGTTTGCCAAGGAAGATTATCACGGACAACGGCACCAACCTGAATAATAAGATGATGGCGGAAATGTGCGAGGAGTTTAAAATCCAGCATCACAATTCCACGCCCTACCGGCCAAAGATGAATGGAGCCGTGGAAGCGGCTAATAAGAATATCAAAAAGATTATCCAAAAGATGACCGTGTCATATAAGGATTGGCACGAGATGCTCCCATTCGCGTTACACGGTTACCGGACTTCAGTGCGAACGTCAACTGGGGCAACGCCGTTCTCATTGGTATATGGGATGGAGGCTGTGTTACCGTTTGAGGTAGAAGTCCCGTCGTTAAGGATCTTGGCAGAATCCGGATTAAAGGAATCAGAGTGGGCTCAAACACGCTATGATTAGCTCAACCTCATTGAGGGTAAGCGCTTAACGGCCATGAGTCATGGGCGCTTATACCAGCAAAGAATGAAGAGTGCATTCGACAAGAAAGTACGCTTACGCAAGTTCCATGAGGGAGACCTTGTGCTAAAGAAAATGTCCCATGCTGTCAAGGACCATCGAGGGAAATGGGCCCCAAACTACGAAGGGCCTTTTGTTGTGAAGAGGGTTTTTTCCGGAGGAGCCCTGGTGCTTACCAACATGGATGGCGAAGAGCTACCTTCACCCGTGAACTCTGATGTCGTCAAACAATATTATGCTTAGAAGCTGGGGCAATTAAGGATGTCGCTGCATGTTCTTTATCTTTATGCGTTTTCTGGATTTCCTCCAGGGACTTCCTGTTTGTTGTATCTCTCGTTACAATCCTTCAAAGAAATGAACGTGGATTCGAAGCTTTTAGTCCTCACGTTAGTTTCACACCTTGCGTTAATCTGTGATCACCTGGGCCCTTCCGCTCAGTTCATGGGATCCCCCAAGCGCTTAATTAGAATTGAACCTGAACCAACTTTCCCTAAATTTGCTGCGTTTGAAAACATTCATGCATACACATACGCATACGCATGCATATTGTTGTGGTAAAACAGGGGCAGGATCATCTTGGGCTACCTTCTGGGGTAAAGACAAAACATGAACGGTAGAAACCAATCAAGGTAAGATAATGACGCGGTCAAGATTGGCCATACCTGGTTGTTTATTACTTGCAGGTACTTAAGGACGGATGCAAGTGGGGATGGGGTCACGGCCAACCGATCGTTGCCCCTTCTCTGCGCGAAACGAGCAGAGAATGTCGCTGCAAGGCAGCCCCGTATCCTTTGTATTTTGCAGCTTTCTTTTACTATTTGTTTGTTTTAAAAAAGTAAAATAAGTAATCAACATCTAAATTCTAACCTAAGTAAGTTCAAGTTAGGCAAGATGCTAATCCATGAGAAGGGAGGGGACATGGTTAATGTTCCCCTCAAAAAAAAAAAAGTGCAGGTTAGCTCGCCTGGGCGAGCCACCCCTGCACCAAATTATAAGAATGACGAAAAGGGGGACGTTTTTGCATTCAAAAAACTTCTTTTCCCCCCTTTCAAAAGCCATACCCACGGGATTGACGAGTTTGCAGCCCTAGGGTCATCCTTTTTCGCATTTTTTGGTTCCGTTTTGCGCTTTTGTTCATCACCAACAAGTAAGTGTTCCATCCCTAAGCTTTCTAGCTTTTCATTGGTGTATTTTGATCTCCTTTT
The DNA here is from genome assembly GCF_000004515.6 of Glycine max. NCBI lineage: Eukaryota > Viridiplantae > Streptophyta > Magnoliopsida > Fabales > Fabaceae > Glycine > Glycine max. Next base: position 30,277,660 of record NC_038244.2, read on the forward strand.
GGTGCTCTAAATTGTGGGAATGTGCTCAAATGTATGGGGCAATTTTGGTTTGTTTTCTTGCTTGATTAGGTTGAATTAGGGGTTTGTATGGGATGGCCCTAGGCCTATAATGCATTTTGGAACAATGGGACATGCCACATTGTCCCCGTTCCCTTGCTATTGACGCCTAAACGTGCGCCCACCAAGTGTTCGGTGAAATGCCTCAATGGCATTAGCGCGTGACTTTTGTAAGGAAACAACCCATGGGGCATTTTGGTTTGTACACATTTTCTATTTTTGGAATATGTATTCATTCCCGAAAAAGGCTAGAGTAATTGCCCCACATATATCCTAGGCCTAGGAACTAAAATTTTATGCAAAAAGAACACAAGAGGAGGTGCATATTGGGTAAAGTTACCCTTTTTGGCCAGCAATCAGCTATGGGCCACACTACAATATTTTCCCTACGCCTAGATGTTTAGGAATTTTGCTCGTCATGAATGTGTAGGTTTAGAATAGGTAGCAAGATACCTTTGGCAATTTACACTTTGGGTATGATAGCAAGATACTTGGATGTATGTATATATAATTTTTGGTAGTCAAAATGTCTCACAAAAAATATATATAAATATGTTGCATGTTATGTGAAGAAACCATATTGCAAAAAAAATATATATACCTTTTAATTTGAATACAATTTTAGTCAGCAAAGGAAAATATGCTTGAATTTGCATGCGGCTTTAGGTAGCAAAAACTTGAAAAAAAAAGGCATGAAATGTAGCACCTTATTGTGTAGATAGTCAAGATTCATCGTGAAGTTTGTATATGTATAGGTATTAGAAATACCAAGGTGAGCGCGTGTGCAATTTTTGGTACCCCAAAATGCTTTGAGTATGCATGTGTGTAAATTCAGCCAAGGAGGCGTGTGTGATGTAAATAACAAATACACCTTGGAAGTACATGTAAATAATCTAGGTAATGAAGCTACCTTGATTGTATATGGGTGCATTTTTCTTAGTTAATAGGATGTTTTGTGCAAGTGAACGTTCGTAAGGAAATATGCGCATAAGCTTGCTCTAAATTTACATTGATGTTTGTATTTAGGGGAGGAGGTTGTATGCCATTTTTGTTTTAAGAGTAGTGTCCCACTGGTAAGACTAACTTTCCAAATGTTTGCCTTCGCAGGAAATGGCCCCGAGGAAGCTTGCCTCAAAGAGGTCCAGGAAGGACAAGGCAGCTGAAGGAACTAGTTCCGCTCCGGAGTGTGACAGTCACCGCTTTAGGAGTGCTGTACACCAGCAGCGCTTCGAGGCCATCAAGGGATGGTCGTTTCTCCGGGAGCGACGCGTCCAGCTCAGGGACGACGAGTATACTGATTTCCAGGAGGAAATAGGGCGCCGGCGGTGGGCACCACTGGTTACTCCTATGGCCAAGTTTGATCCAGAAATAGTCCTTGAGTTTTATGCCAATGCTTGGCCAACAGAGGAGGGCGTGCGTGACATGAGATCCTGGGTAAGGGGTCAGTGGATCCCGTTTGATGCTGACGCTATCGGCCAACTCCTAGGATATCCGTTGGTGTTGGAAGAGGGCCAGGAATGTGAGTATGGCCAGAGGAGGAACCGGTCTGATGGGTTCGATGAGGAGGCCATTGCCCAGCTGCTATGTATACCGGGGCAGGATTTCGCCCGGACTGCTGCAGGGAGGCGAGTGCGAATCATGCGCACCAACATGACCACCCTGACCCAGATATGGATGACGTTGCTCCTTAGCAACATCCTGCCCACCGATCATAATTCCGACCTTCCCATGCCGAAGTGTCAGCTGGTGTACGCCATCCTGACACAGATGAGCATCCATGTGGCTCAGTTGATCGCTGATGCCATCTATATTTTTGCAGGTATGGCGCCCACTAGGAACCCTTTGGACCCAGATAAGTCCAACAGGGCCCTGGGATTCCCCGCACTGATCACAGGACTCTGCCAGTCGTTCGGAGTCCCCGTTGCACCTACCAAGGTGATTCGGCCGCCCATCACCCGGGCTTTTATTGAGAAGTACTGTACCCAGAGACAGGCTCAGGGTGATGCTCCACAGGCCGCAGGCGCGCCCCCACCACCTCATCAGGCTGGCCAGGCTGGGGCATTTGACATGGAGCAGTATTTACGGCATTTGGTTCGCCAGCAGGCGGCCAACCACCGAGCACATGTACGGACCCATGATTGTCTGTACCAAATGAGCCTTAGCATGCAGAGCCAGGGCTTCGCTTCTTTTTCATGCCCTACTCCAGACCAGTTCAGGGCAGAGGTTGCATGGCCCAGAGATTGGCCCAAGGCCCAAGCAGGAGAGGCACCCCCAGAAGCTCCCGGCGATGGAGAAGAAGCCCACGAGGATGAGGAGATGGCCGATTTGCTTGACTTCTTGGGAGGGAGTGGAGATACGTGACTAGGAGATCCCCAGATTCATGTTTTCTTTCATATTTCTTTTGTCATTTTTATTCTATGTTATTGTTTTGACTTGAGAGACTAATGTTTGTTTTTGTTGTTTCGATTGTCATTTGTACAACGCATACATTTTTGTTTAGGTTGTTGCGTTAGTGTTTATATATCATTACTATTGATGATGTTTGGAATTCTGGAACCGTGTAGAGTTCTTCGTTTAGGAACATCGTCCAAAGAATATATGTGTAAAATAAACAAAAAAATCATGATAAAAATAAAAATAGAAAAGAAAAAAATGAAATGGAAAAAAGAACAAAAAGGAAAAGAAGAAAGCAAGTAAGGAAAAAGGTAGAAAAAGAGAAAATAAGTTGTCAAGCTGAAAAACCAACATGCTTTTGAAAAGAGATGACTTCCAACTTTTCTTTGAAAAAAAAAATTCACTGATCATAACTAGTTTTTGAAAAAAAATGTGTATACACCTGAAGGGTGAATGCTGTGAAGATTTTCCCAGACGCCCAAAATGGACTCGGATGAATGCACAAATTGATAAAAGAACATATTTTGGAAACGTTGGGTTGACTAAAATAGAGGAAATGAATCCTGAGCCTTAGCATCACGTGACCATAAAAATTTGACACTTGAGTGTCCACATAGGTGCATGCATGACCAGTTTTGCATAAAATTTCCAAATCATCATTTTTGCATTTGTGTCATGGAAATAATGTGGGGCATCCCTTTTATCCTTGAGCCAAACCAAACCCTGACATGTATCATGTCTAGCCATTCTACAAGCCTTGAGCCAAAATCCTGACTCACCATAAACCTTGACCCGGGGTGAGGATGTCAATCCTTACCCTCGGAAGCAAAAGGAAGGAAAATTTCCAATCAAAGGAAAAAAGAAAAGAAAGGAAATTCCCAATCAGAGAGTGGGAGAAAGAAAAAAGAAAAGAAAGAAAATTCCCAACCAAAGAATGGGAGAAAGTAAAAAAGAAGGAAGCTCCTGGTCAAAGAAACTAGAAGAAATGTGCAGAGAGGTCTTTGGACCAGACAATATCTGAACAGTACAGAATTGTCATCAAATGAACAAAAGAAAGAAAAGGAAACCATGACCTAAAGTGGTCTTCTCCCTTTGATTACCAACCAAAATCCTGTGCGTCGGCGACTTGTTCGCCTCGCGCAAAACAAAAACAGAAAAAGAAAAAACAGAAAAAGAAAAAGCCAGAAAAATCAAAAGCCGAAAAACTCCCCAAAAGAACCCATTCCCAAGGGAAGTCCTATTTGATCCATGATCACACATGCAATTTTTGATTTGATAGGAAATAATTTGCAAAGTCAAGTCATGACATATCTATGGTTCGGAATTAGGATGAAACACTTACCTGTGCGAGATTGATACACTTTGAGTGGATTTCTTCTATTTTTGTCGAACCCAGTGTTTCCTCTAAATGGTCATTTAGAAACGAAATGCTAACATCCAAAATCTCATTTATGGTTATGGGAGATTTCATCAGCAGACTCTCCTTCCCCGGTAGACGCATTGTTTTTCACTAAAAAAAAAAAAGCATATGCTGCTCTAAATCAGTTGGAATATTTGTCTCTTTGCTAAAGCATGTTTACATTTTAGTGGAGAAAACACCGAGACTTTTTCAAGTCTCACAAGTTATCCAGAACTACGTAGGTCTGAGTTCCTCATTGGAGGATACGTAGGAGCAAAAGCCTCGCTTTTGTCGACCACACCGCCTTTTGTTGCCATGACCCAAGAGCTGGTAGCCCGCGGAGACACCTTACGGTTATCCGCACCTCGTCATTCAGTGACCCCAAGTGTGAATGACGAGCAGAGGCCAATGTGGTCATCTGCGCCCTTTCCGGAGATGTCAGCATTTTCCGATGGAGACTTTTCAAGTCTCACAAGTTATCCAGAACTACGTAGGTCTGAGTTCCTCATTGGAGGATACGTAGGAGCAAGAGCCTTGCTTTTGTCGGCCGCCCCATAATCTTTGTCATACTGACCCTGAGGTCACGTGACATGCACCCTTGTATCATCCAGAGGCGGCGGGCCCGATGATACGCGGAGATACCTTACGATTATCCGCACCCTTTTGTCATCCAGAGGCGGCGGGCCCGATGACAAGTAGAGACCAAGTTTGGTCATTCTGCACCCTTGTATCATCCAGAGGCGGCGGGCCCGATGATACGCGGAGATACCTTACGGTTATCCGCACCCTTTTGTCATCCAGAGGCGGCGGGCCCGATGACAAGCAGAGACCAAGTTTGGTCATTCTGCACCCTTGTATCATCCAGAGGCGGCGGGCCCGATGATACGCGGAGATACCTTACGGTTATCCGCACCCTTTTGTCATCCAGAGGCGGCGGGCCCGATGACAAGCAGAGACCAAGTTTGGTCATTCTGCACCCTTGTATCATCCAGAGGCGGCGGGCCCGATGATACGCGGAGATACCTTACGGTTATCCGCACCCTTTTTGTCATCCAGAGGCGGCGGGCTCGATGACAAGCAGAGACCAAGTTTGGTCATTCTGCACCCTTGTATCATCCAGAGGCGGTGGGCCCGATGATACGCGGAGATACCTTACGGTTATCCGCACCCTTTTTGTCATCCAGAGGCGGCGGGCCCGATGACAAGCAGAGACCAAGTTTGGTCATTCTGCACCCTTGTATCATCCAGAGGCGGCGGGCCCGATGATACGCGGAGATACCTTACGGTTATCCGCACCCTTTTGTCATCCAGAGGCGGCGGGCCCGATGACAAGCAGAGACAAAATTTGGTCATTCTGCACCCTTGTATCATCCAGAGGCGGCGGGCCCGATGATACGCGGATATACCCGAGTGGCTATCCGTATAAACATTCTTTTGCTATCTGTAAGACAGAACGCTTGATAGCATGCAGAGGCTGACACAGTCTTCTGCATCTTTTGTTCCTCCGGGAACAACAAGTCATTTACATGCGGAAATTTCATGGTCGCCCGCGACTCTCGTCAACCGAGAGGAGCGAAATTAGTGTCATACACTGATTTTCGTCCGGGGACCTTTGCTTGATGACATGCGACCATTCTTTGGTCCTTGTGAGGTGCTTGGAATCCATCATTAGGCAATTTGTGAAATTCTAGGAGCAACAAGTCATGGTCACCCGCGACTCTCGTCAACCGAGAGGAGCGAAATTAGTGTCATACACTGATTTTCGTCCGGGGACCTTTGCTTGATGACATGCGACCATTCTTTGGTCCTTGTGAGGTGCTTGGCATCCATCATTAGGCAATTTGTGAAATTCTGGGAACAACAAGTCATTTGCATGTGGAGATTTTATGGTCACCCGCGACTCTCGTCAAATCGAGAGGAACGAAATTAGTGTCTTATCTTTACTTTCCTTTTATCTCCAATAAAAGACAAGTAAAGAGGGACAACTGTCATACCCTAATTTTGTCCGGGGACCTTTGCTTGATGACATGCGACCTTTCTTTGGTCCTTGTGAGGTGCTTGGAATCCATCATTAGGCAATTTGTGAAATTCCAGGACATGCCGAAAAACCAAAAAAATATTGATGCACAATCCGTAAGTTTCCGTGACACACCGGAAATCAAACGGAAGCATCGTTGCATAATTAAGTGAGGTTCCGTAACATTCCGTAAGTCAAAAGGGGGATGATTATGTAATCCGCAAGGTTCCGTAACATTACGGAAAGAAAACAAGTATCGTTACGAAATTCATAAGTTTCCGTAACTTTACGAAAAAAGAATCACCAAAAAACAGCAGAGGGGGTGTACTTAGTAAAAGTGGGGGTGCAAATAGCACCCAGGCCCACTTGGGCCCTCCAGAATATTCCTCCAGAAGGCTGTTGCTTCTGGAGGAAGCAACCCAGCTCGCCTGGGCGAGCTGGGCGGCAACCACCTCCCCTATTTTGCTATAAATAGGGGAGGAAGTGAAGAAGGAAGGGGTTCAGCCCCTTAGGCACTTCTCTCTCTTTCGAATTTGCTTGGAAAAATTGTTTCCGTGAAAAAAATCTAAGCCGAGGCGCTTCCGAAACGTTTCCGTAACGTTTTCCGTGAAGAATTTCGCAAAGGTTTCAACCGTTCTTCGACGTTCTTCATTCGTTCTTCATCGTTCTTCGATCTTCAATGGGTAAGTACCTCGAACCAAGCTTTTCGATTCATTCTATGCACCCGTAGTGGTCCACATTGTGTTTCGTGCATTTTTATTCTCGTTTTGTTTACTTTTTATACCCCCTGTTGACGTGCTTAAGCCATTTTACTTAAGTCATTTCTCGCTTAACTTAAAAATAAAATAAATTTCCACCGAACGTTTGAATTGTATTATCCGTTAACTTCGGTTAAAATGAATTCCGACCGTTCGGTCGTGCCGTAACCACGTTGGAAATCAAAAAAAGGTAAAAAATAATATAATAATCAAAAAACATCTTTTAGTAAAATAAAGCGGAAAATCAATCGGACGTTTTCTCTTTGGGATTTCTCATTCTTAATCGAATTGATTAATAACTAAAGTGAAACTAAGGCTAAAATCAACTCGCCTAGTCAAGCTCGTCCACAAAAATAGGCTTTGGAAGTTTGTCATTTCAATTTCTCATTAAGTAAAATGGATCATTTTTTTAGGTCCAACGCCTTAAAATGATCACGTCTTAAGTAAAAAGAATCACTTGATAAGAAAGAACTACGTAGGTCTGATTTTCTCATCCCAAATTGAGGAATACGTAGGAGCAAAGGGAAACACCCTTGTCGACCACAAAAAAGAGAAAAATATAAAAAGGTACGAAGGACATAGAAATGTAAAAAAGGGAACATAAAAATCAAAGTCATGTTTGCACATTCGATTAAAGGCTGTCATCCCTTGGGACGGACGTGTGGGGTGCTAATACCTTCCCCGTGCGTAAATACAACTCCCGAACCTTTTTCACTAAAAATTCGTAGATCGCGTCTTTTCCGGTTTTTCCGACGTTTTCCTCAAATAAACGTTGGTGGCGACTCCGCGCGTATTCCTTTCGTGGAACTCGCATCCCGCGAGTCACGCGTCGCCCTCCCGCCGAAGGGTAGGTTGCGACACCTTCCTTCGTAATAGTCACGAAGTTCTTCACTTAGGCTTTTGCAAGAGTTATGACTACTATAGGAGGCATGTTTTTCTCTTTTCATTTCTTTCATTATTTTTCTTCTTTCTTCCTCTCTTATTTTCTTTCTTTCCTCTTGACTTATTTCTTCCACTCCTTTTTTTCCTTTTTCTTTTCTCTCTTGTTTTTCTTTCCATAACTTGAGGGAACTCAACTCATCTAAGATTCTAGATAAAGGGTCTTTATGACTAGTACCCTTGCCATTAACACTAGATGAATGATAACTCATGTTGGTTCCTAAGTTGTGGTTCTTTCTTGTTGGAGGTTTGAAAACAAAAGGTAAAAGAAACTATGGTTGAAACTAGCCAAATAAACACTAAAAGAGGTGTGAAAGATAAGGTAAAAAACTAATTGGTAAAAGGAAAGCTATCTAGGCGGTTTGACAATGGAAGGTAAAGCATATAAGCTATGAAAGTAAGCAAGAAATGTAAACTAGGAGAATCCTAAGAGTGTTTGGATTACTACATTCAAGGTTCCCAACAAAACAATCACTATCCTAAGGAAAAATTGCCTAAAATTATTACACACAAATGGAAGTTTGGTAACCTATTGGAGGCTCCCAACACACTTCCAATGAAAGGCCTTTTTGTTACAAAACTTGAAAGCAATGAAGGTAAGTAAATTGCAAATTACAAAATTACAAAACGGTCCTCAATTTTGGTGGTTGTTCTCTCTTTGGTGATTCACTCAATTTGGAGTGCTTCTTAGTCCAATAGCTCTTAAGGTGGTTGGCCCCTTGCTTCTGGACTCAAATTCTTCAAGGGATGGCACCAATCATCCTTCCAATTCCCTATATGGAAACCCACAAACAAGGAAACAAAGAGACAAGCAATAACCAAAGACAAAAGAAATGAAATGAAAGCTAAACCAATGGAGTTTTAACAAGACAATTTTTCAAGGATTATTCAACAATTAAAGCAATGAAAAGGACGTAGAAGCAAGCTAGGACTCAAAGAGAAACTTAGAATGGCTCTAGAGTAGAGTAAAAAAACTGAAAAAAAAGACTCAACAAACCTCTAGATTTGGCACTTGTTTTCACACTAATTTTCAATATAAATTTCCAATTATAGAATAAATTTTGAGCCAAAACAACAAGCACACTTCCCTTTCACCTTTTTTTTTTCTGGATACTTATTTTCCTGCCAACTTGTGTGATTTTTCGTATTTTTTCCTTTTATCCAAATAACTTATTTATTTTTTTATAACTTTTTTCCAGATGTCTAGAAAATTCAGTAAAAATTTCAGCTCAAAATTCGAAATAACCAATTCTCAGTAATTTTTACAAGTTTGTATGTCCAAGCTGCCAGCACCAGCGATTTGTTTCTTTAAGCATGGTATATTGATTGCCTTGGGCTTACTTTCAACCTTCCTATGTATGTTGAACTCACTAGGATTGTTTACCACAGTTTTAGGAGTTCAATATTCACTTAGGATCAACATTTCAGCCAGCAATTCAATCACCAAAACTCAAATTCACAATTGACACAATCAAAAGGAAACCTAAAAGTTCAAGAAAAGGTTCACAATCAAAGACTCTCTAAGAATTTTGCATGAACATGTTAAGGACTAATTAACATGAAAGATTTGACTCAAATCAAATAATAGGCTAAAAGAATTTCATACACTCATGAACAAATGAGTTAGACAAAGAAACAAGAAAATAAAATTCAGCACAACATAAGAAATCTTATGTGACAAGTTTCATGACTTCTATGACAAAACTACAATAGGTGAACAAGTCACTCTAGATTTTTGAGGTTTTCTTCTACTTTAATATTTTTGTAAGAATTTTATGGTTTGGGTTTCAGCCACAAAAAATAACAAGACAAAACTCAAAGGAACCTAAACTCAACACAATTCATGGTTCAAGAACAAGAACAAGAAATTTGAACCATAGAAAATCAAATCTAGCTTCTATAGCAAGTTTAATCGGTGGAAACTCTAAAGAATCATGTTAAAAAAATTTAGCACAAGACATGTGAGGAGATACATGGAGAAAAAAATGAAGAAACAACAATGGAAGAGAAGGTAAAGCAAAAAATTAATGGAGGTTTAAGGAGCACCTACTTGAAGCTCTTGTGCTCTGATTACCACTTGATGGAAGCTTGCTTTTGGGGTTTCAATGGAGGCTGGATCTTTGAGCTTCAATGAGGTCCTTTAATGGTGATTTTCCACCATGGAGATGCAGCGGAAGACAAAGGAAAAGAGGTGAGAGGAGGCGCCATCCATTAAGGAATAAGCCATGGAAGAAGGAGCTTCACCATCAAGATGAGCCTTGGATAAGAAGCTTGGAGAGGATGCTTCAATGGAGGAAAAGAAAGAGGGAGAGAAAGAGAGGGGGGAGCACTAAATTGAAGGAATAAAAAGGGAGAGAAGTTGAACTTTGAGTTGTGTCTCACAAGACTCTCATTCATCAAAGTTACAATAAGTGTTACACATGCTTCTATTTATAGACTAGGTAGCTTACTTGAGAAGCTTTCTTGAGAAGCTTCTTTGAGAAAACTTCCTTGAGAAGCTAGAGCTTAGCTACACACACCCCTCTCAAAACTAAGCTCACCTCCTTGAGAAGCTTCCTTAAGAAGATTCCTAAAGAAGCTTGAGCTTAGCTACACATACCTCTCTAATAGCTAAGCTCACCTCCTTCAGATGAGAAGCTAGAGCTTAGCTACACACCCCCTATAATAGCTAAACTCACCCCCATGACAAAAAAAACATGAAAATACAAAAAAAATTCCTTACTACAAAGACTACTCAAAATGCCCCGAAATACAAGGCTAAAACCCTATACTACTAGAATGGCCAAAATACAAGGCCCGGATGAAGGAAATACCTATTGTAATATTTACAAAGATAAGCGGGCTCATACTTAGCCCATGGGCTCGAAATCTACCCTAAGGCTCATGAAAACCCTAGGGCCTTCCCTTGGATCTCTAGCCCAATCTACTTGGAGTCTTCTACCCAATGCCCTTGCGGGGTAGGATTGCATCACCATAAGTTGTCTTTAAAAAGATCGAAAGTTAATAAACAAAACCAAGATAAAACCAACTCACAACTAAACTTCTTTTTATCAAATATCACTCGAGATCGTTTCAAGGTCCAACGCCTTAACGATTCTCTCCACTTTTCAAATTTAAAACATTGTTTCAAGGTCCAACGCCTTAAATGACTTTTTGTTCATAATAAAAATGAATATTTCAAAAACATAAAAATCAATTTAACACACAAACATTCAGACTTAAAGAACTATGTAGATCTAAATTCCTCATCGCACTCAAGGATACGTAGGAGCAAGGGCAACACCCTTGTCGACCCCAAAAAAAAAATTAGAAAAGAGAAAATAAATAATATTGAAGTCACATTTTTTGCACACTCGATTAAAGGCTGCCATCCCTTGTGATGGGCGCGTGGGGTGCTAATACCTTCCCCATGCGTAAACAACTCCCGAACCCTTATTTTCAAAATCTGCAGACCCCACTTTTTGTTTTTTCTAACATTTTCTTCGAATAAACGTTGGTGGCGACTCCTGCGCGTTTCTCCTTTTTGGAAGACGCACATTTTTCATCTCACCTCGCCCTTCCGTCGAAGGGTAGGTTACGAAAATGAGTATTTGATCCCAAATGTTAATGTTAATCTTTTCTTTGAAATCTATGCTAAATTGTCTTCAATTTGGTATATAGAGCTCTGCATTTGGACGAACGGATGTGAACCTAAGAGATCTCAAAACAACGTCGTGAGGAACTAACAGGGGAATATAGAGAGGTGAGGGGAGTTTATTGTTTGTTTACAGCTTTGGATACCATAGTTGGGGCCAGGGAACCTAATTATGGGGATGTATGTCTGTCCCTGTGCATGCTGGTTTTCAAGAAAAACTGTGTTTTTAACTAATGGGATGTGATATATTTGTTATTGATGAATGATGTTGTCGTTGTAATGATTGGGACTTTTTGGGAAAAGTCTTAATTACAGAAGAGACTCCACCCAAAATTTTATATTTGTTCTTCTATTTACTTCTTTATTAAATTTTAAATGGGCATAAGAGTTTGTTTTGTATATCATAGTTCTCTTAAATTTAGAATTTTCCCTAAAATATCACTCTCGTGGTAATATGGATTGCTATTGTATGATATTTGTGTTGTCTAAAGATTTGGGGAATGTGAATCTCAGGCATGAATTTGTGTATATATATATATATGAGGAATGCAATATCTTGTGATGTCGATGATATTGAGATGAGATGATTTTTAGTGTTGATGATGACATTGAGATGAGATGATATTGATGTTGATGATGATACTGAGATGAGATGATTCTTGATGTTGATGATGTCATTGTGATGGATATATGTTGTGTATGCACATAGGGGGTGCAGTGACTTGTTGGATATCCCTGGAGAGGGAACGAGATTGGTTTAAAAATTTCAAGTGTTCCTAGAGAGGGAAGGGGATTTCTTAGAGATTTTAACTATCCACAATCAGTGCATTGATGGTGCCCATGTTTCATACTTCATAATTGCATGGAAATAGTATAAAATTTGTCAATAAGTACCTGTGGCTTTTCATGAGGAAAAATGTTGTTAATTGGGGGGCCTATCACTCGATTCGAAACTTCCTTGAGACTCATGTTGATTACCATGGGGGAAGTTGCCTATGCATGACAGGGTGACCTTGAACCTTGATGCTTAGTTTTCCAGAGTGAGAGTGTCATACAGACACGCTTAGGCTATTTCTTGATGAATAGTGCCACATTGCATGTTAGAGTTGAGTCAAGTCCATGCATCATTCTGAGCATAATTGATTTGAATTATGGAAAAACTGATGGATTATAAAGAATGGTTGTGGTTATTGTTATTGTTTTCTTGTTAATCATTGTCATCTGGTGTTTGTTAATCTTTTATAAAAAAAAACTCACCCTTGCAATTTTTGTACTGTGTAGTTGGTGCCTATGATGATCTCAAAGTTTTGTTCATCTGGAGAGGGAACAAGATTGGTTTAAAAATTTCAAGCGTTCCTGGAGAGGGAAGGGGATTTCTTAGAATTTTTAACTATCCAATATCTGTGCATTAATGGTGCCCATGTTTCATACTTCATAATTGCATCAAAATAGTATAAAATTTGTCAATAAATACCTGTGGTTTTTCATCAGGAAAAATGTTGGTAATTGGGGGCATATCACTCGATTCGAAACTCCCTTGAGACTCATGGTTATTACCATGAGGGGAGTTGCCTATGCATGACAGGGTGACCTTGACACTTGTTGCCAAGTTTTCCTGAGTGAGAGTGTCATACGGACACGCTTAGGCTATTTCTTGATGAATAGTGCCACATTGCATGATAGAATTGAGTCAAGTCCATGCATCATTTTGTGCATAATTGATTTGAATTGTGGAAAAGCTGATGGATTGTTTAGAATGATTGTGGTTATTGTTATTGTTTTCTTCTTAATCATTGTCATCTGGTTTTTGTTGATCTTTTATAAAAAAAAACTCACCCTTGCAATTTTTGTACTGTGTGGTTGGTGCTTATGATGATCTCGAACTTTTTTTCATCTGAAGAGGGAACGAGATTGGTTTAAAAATTTCAAGCCTTCCTGGAGAGGGAAGGGGATTTCTTAGAATTTTTAACTATCCACAATCAATGCATTGATGGTGCCCATGTTTCATACTTCATAATTGCATCAAAATAGTATAAAATTTGTCAATAAGTACCTGTGGTTTTTCATGAGGAAAAATATTGTTAATTGGGGGCAGATCACTCGATTCGAAACTCCCTCGAGACTCATGTTGATTACCATGGGGGGAGTTGCCTATGCATGACAGGGTGACCTTGACACATGTTGCCTAGTTTTCCTGAGTGAGAGTGTCATATGGATATGCTTAGGCTATTTCTTGACGAATAGTGCCACATTGCATGTTAGAGTTAAGTCAAGTCCATGTATCATTCTGAGCATAATTGATTTGAATTGTGGAAAAACTGATGGATTATTAAGAATGATTGTGGTTATTGTTATTGTTTTCTTGTTAATCATTGTCATCTGGTGTTTGTTGATCTTTTATAAAAAAAAATCACCCTTGCAATTTTTGTTCTGTGTGGTTGGTTCCCATGATGATCTCGAACTCTTGTTCATAGGAGTAGATGAGCAGCAATAGGTGTCTTGGAGGGAAGCCTTTTGTTGGAGCCGTCAAGCCAATGTGATAATGTTGGAATTTATTTTGAGAGAGGGATGTGTTTTGTTATCAACTCTTCCTTAGTTGGTTCCATGACTCTTTTTGATTGGTCATGTAAATCCCAGGTTTAGGTACATGTAAAAATTGAATTATGTTTTAACATGTGAATGATGTATAATGGTTTAATGTGTGTGTGTGTGTGTGTGTGTGTGTGTGTGTGTGTATATATATATATATATATATATATATATATATACGTATTTATGCATTGTTTGGTGAATGTATATTGCGAAAAATTTACCCTCGTTTTCATAATCAAATTAATGGAGCTTTCACGTAAAATTGAAATGCCACATTTTAGAGTTAGCGATATCATAGTGACGAGGTGGGTCATTACAAGAATTGACTTCCTCACGGTACACAATTGTCATTTTGGGAAGTTCATAACCATCACTACCAGAAATATAACTTTTTACGACACCTATTCTACGACGGTTCTCTTGGAACCACCTTAGAAAATGAAACAGTGGCATTTTTGTAATTATTGTAATGAAAAATGCCTTTTACGACACACATTCTAAGACGGTCATTGAAAACTGCCTTAGAATGTTATGTCTAATAAAATTTACGATGGGCTTTAATAAAAAACCATCTTAATTCCGCTGTAAAAAAAAAGCCCTATATGCGCAACGAGAAGTAGCCATAACCCAAGCACGACCCTTAGGGCAATCCCTTTCCATCATCTCCTCGAGCTTCTTCTCGCTCCAATGCCGTTTGATGCATATGTCGAAGGTGTCACATAGTTTGGCGGAGGCCTCCTTGCGGCACTGGGTGTCGACCTCCTCGGGTTTCTCCTTGATGCCGTCTTTCTTGTGGATTTGGTCGTGCATATCCTTCTCGTTCTTGGCAACGAGCTTCTTCTGCTCATGGCGGTCCATACCGGTGCAAAAGCCAAAGAGGAGGTGGGCCTCATGGGGGATCTGGTAAAGAGAGTTCATGTCGCACTCCCTCTCTCTATTGTGGTGTTTGGCTTCGCGGTCCCGATCGTGTGCCCTCTCACACTCGCGCACATTCTCTGTCTCTGTCCCGGTCTCGGTCACGATGACTGTCCCAGTCTCAATGGTCTCTGTCGCGGTCAGAGGAGGGTTTGGGATTGGATGAGTGGTTGTGGGAGAAGAGCCGTTCCTGGCGGCGCTTCTGGTCGGCGACGTCTTCCTAGTGGCGTTGGAGAGCTAATTGTTCATGTTGGGGTTTGGTTAAGAACATTGACTTGGTGATTGAGACGAGAGCAGCGACGTCATTGTTTGAGCATTTCATGATATGAAACAAGTGATTGATAGATTAGGTAATAGAGAGAGAGATCGCTTGGGTAGTTGCAGGAGGGGAGGGGAGAGAAGTGAGCGCGCAAACACCAAACCACTTCCAGACACTTCTATTGAACCTCCACTGCCTTCTCTGCAATCAAAGACTTGTCTTCTGCGAATGCTTGACCATACTAATTTTCTCAGACTAAAACATTGTTTCTATTCAACGGTTGAGAAAGATGATTTGTACCTTAACCTAGTTTTGGAGTATGTACCTGAAACTGTCTACAAAGTTTCAAAGCACTATGCCAGAATGCACCAACATATGCCTATCATTAATGTGCAACTGTATACATAACAGGTAATCTAGAAATTTTAAATTGATTGACCTTTTTTTTTAAAATTTTTGGTTGAGTTTCCCTGATCATGCTTATAGTATTCAGTTATTTACTTTGAGCTTATTACTTTTATGTTGTTATTGATTGATCTTGCCAACACTCTCATAGATATGTCGGGGTTTAAATTATTTGCATCATGTGATTGGAGTCTGTCATCGGGACATCAAACCCCAGAATCTATTGGTAAGAATTTATTTTCCTTAAAATTTCCTTGTTTGTAAACCATATTTTATTTATTTCTTGCAAACACAGGAAATGATTATTCCCAGTTTGATGCTTAATACCATTAATTAAATCAATTGATCAATATGAAATATGCATGGTAAACCTCATTTAAATCTTGCCTGGCGACAGACGCTTGTAAGTTATAAATCTACCATGTTATTTCTTGGAAGAATTAATAGCTAGACAGTAAATTGTGCCACATTCTGTTTATTTTGTTATTCTCTATGGAAGGATTTGCCAGATCTTACTGTTTAATGTATGCTCTATGAGTGATTGGTTCTGCTCATTGCAGATTTTAATAATTTTTTTTATAATGATTATTTTGACATAGTATATATTGCTTGGAATCCTTCTTTATAATACCAAAGTGTTTTGAACTCATGATGTGATTGCATGTCACAGGTTAATCCCTAGACTCATCAATTAAAAGTATGTGATTTTGGGAGTGCAAAATGTAATAATTTTTTGTCTTAACATTTTGAAAAAAATGAAACGCTCGTCAGTTTTGGAAGCCAAATTGAATGGCTATTAATGGGTGTTAATGGCCACTAATGGGTTGTAATGACCAATAATGAGTGGTAATGGCTACTAAATGCATTCTTGATGGTAGAATGCCTATATATATCAAATGCATTTGGTCCATGAGCTTATCTCTTCCAATTCATCTGATACACCATCTAGAGAGAGAAAGAGAGAGAGCTTGGAAGAACCAAAACAAAGAAACTCTTTCATGGCAATGGCTGGAGGTATGATTTGATTTTTATTTTCCGCATTTTTTTAATGACCTGTGTTTCTTTTGTAGTTTGTAACATCACATGTTAAAAGGTTTAGTCTAACATTTGGTATCAGAGCCTCAGTTGCCTCTACCTTGTCCATTTTCGGTTTTCGGTATTTTTCCGATTTAATTTCGTTTATGGTATGAAGGGCCTTGTTTCTTAAAAATAAGATTAGAAATCTTTATTTTGTTTGATTTCCTTGTTTTTGGCTTTTGAATCGTGTAAAATGGTGTCCAAATGACTGAGAACCGACCGGGTCTGCATATGGGTCGGGTTTGACCCGCTAGAGGTTGAAGATGATGAATAGTGTTAAAATAAAAAAAAAAAACAAATCACACATTTTGTGCTAGCTGGGTGTCAAACCCATGACTAATAGTACGTTGTAGTATGTGCAGACCACTGAATCAATAAAGGTCTTTTGGAATGCGATCGTTTTTCATATCTTATATACTTATTCTGCTTTATAATTTATAGAATTTTGATTTAATTTATGCATGAATATAGTCTAGAAAATTTTATTCTATGCATACATGTATGAAATCAAATGCATAATATTATGTTTCAATTATGAAATTATATGAGAATCTTATTCATAATTATATTATATCTTGATCTTGAAATGCATAATATGATTTATTCTCATATAATTAAGTTTTATGTCTAAGCGATCTTTATAATTTTGATTAATTATGGATTAGCCACAACATCTATATTTTGATTAAAATTATATATTAAGTTGGTTATAGATCATATAAGGAATTAGACATAATATTGTAATTAATTGTACTTATATAATGAATTTTATCCCACAGGAATTTTTATTATATTTGTATAATTAATTGGGATATAATGACATATTATTTGTCATGGTTTATCCACATGCATCATGAGGTATGTATAATTTGTCAATTTTATCATAAAGTAAATATTTGCAATAGAAATTAAATTATTTTTATGTTGTACCCGTAAAGCATGAATTTGAACATGTAATTTGATTATTCTATCATAAGGTTTAATTGTTTCTTATTGAATTAAAAATTTAGCCCTCAGGAAATTTTTATGCCACAAGATTAAATTTTATGGTATGTTTACTTTGGTAAAAGATACAATTAAGATTAGTATGCCTCAAATTTTGACATAAGCCTTTGAATTTTGAAGCTTCTCAAACTATTAGTTTTTCTGATATTCAATGTGATATTCCCGAACTCAAAGAAGATAACTATAAGATATGGAAGGAGAGAATTCTTCTACAATTGGGGTGGATGGACATAGATTATGCTATAAGGAAAGACAAACCACTTGTAGTCACTGATGAAAGTAGTCCAGCTGATGTTGCGATATATGAGCGGTGGGAGCGATCCAACTGGCTCAACATGATATTCATTAAGACCAAAATTTCGGCAAGAATACATGGTTTTGTTGACCAGCATAAAAATATCTGAGACTTGCTTAAGGGCATTGGTGATCAGTTCATCACTTCAGATAAGACTTTAGCAAGCACCCTGATCATGAAGTTCTCCTCTCTATGGCTCACCAGTGTGAAAGGTGCACGAGAGTACATAATGAAAATGCGAGATATTTCAGCTCAACTTAAGAAACTAGAGGTTGATATGTCTGAGTCCTTCCTAGTGAACTTCATTTTGAACACCCTTCCGCATGAATATGGGTGGTTTAAGATTTTCTACAACACACTTAAGGACAAATGGTCTATCAATGAATTAATGACCATGTGTGTTCCGGAAGAAGAAAGGTTTGTAATGGAGATGGGTGAGAGTGCATTGCTGACAACTGCTTATGGGAAGAACAAAGCAACTAAGTCTCAAGCTATTCAGAAGGGGAATGGTAAAATACCACCTCAAGCTGATATTAAGAAGGTGACAAAGTGTTTCTTTTGCAAGAAGAAGGGACACATGAAGAAGAATTACCCCGGATTCCAGAAATGGCTTGAGAAGAAAGGTAAATCAATCTCATTAGTATGTTATGAATCTAATATGGTTAGTTTTAATATTAACACCTGGTGGATTGATTCTGGATCTACTATTCATATTGTAAATTCTTTACAGGGTATGCAATACCTAAGGAACTTGCATTTTAACTTTATGAAGTGGCTTTATTTTAAAATTAGAAAGGACCTTTTATGTACCAAGTTTTTCTCGAAACTTGATTTCTATTTCTAGACTTGTACCTTTTGGATATTCCTTTAATTTCAAAGACACATCATTTGAGTTATTTTATAATTCTGAATCTGTTGGGAATGGTATCTTGTTGGATGGTCTTTATCTTCTTGGTTTACAAAATTGAGCCACTTATAGTTCAATGCATGTTCAAAATGGTATTAAAAGGTGTAATATTAATGAGAATTCCTCTATGTTATGGCACCGGAGATTAGGACATATCTCCATTGAGAGGATTAAAAGGTTAGTGAAAGATGGGGTACTCAATACTCTAGATTTTGCTGACTTTAAGACTTGTGCAGACTGCATTAAGGGTAAGCAGACCAACATGTCTAAGAAAGGTGCTAACAGGAGTTCAAGCATATTATAAATAATTCATACTAATATTTGTTGTCCAGATATGGATGCACGTGGTCAGAAATATTTTATCACCTTTATAGATGATTATTCATGATATATGAATGTTTATTTGCTTCATAACAAATACGAAGCATTGGATGCCTTCAAAGTCTTTAAGGCTGAAGTTGAGAACCAATGTGGCAAGCAAATAAAAATAGTGAGATCAGATAGAGGTGGAGAATACTATGGCAAATATACTGAGAATGGACAAGCACTGGTCCTTTTGCAAAGTTTCTTCAAGAACATGGGATTGTTGTTGATGTAAGCTCCATTGGAGCTTGTAGGCCTAGGATCTTCTTCATCAATGGATTCCTTTGCTTCTTGGAAGATGAATGGCAGCGGAATGGAGAAGGAAGAGAGAGAGGAGATGTCACTTCAAGGAGAAGATGTGTCTAGAAGATGCTCACCACCATAGGAGGCCATGGATAAGAGCTTGGAGGAAGAAGGAGATGAATGAAGGGAGAGGGAGAGAAGAGCACGAAATTTTGTGCTCTAAAAGAGCTCTAAAATCTGAAGTTAATATTCAAATGATTAAAGTTTTGAAAAAATGCACACACATGACCTCTATTTATAGCCTAAGTGTCACACAAAATTAGAGGGAAATTCAAATTTCACTTGAATTTGAAATTGAATTTGTGGAGCCAAACTTTGGAGCCAAAATTTCACTAATTATGATTAGTGAATTTTAGTTATGGTTCAGCCTACTAATCCAAGATCAATTCCAAGATTCTCCACTAAGTGTGCTTAGGTGTCATGAGGCATGAAAAGCATGAAGGACATGCACAAAGTGTGACTATATGATGTGGCAATGGGGTGTAGTAAGCAAATGCTCACCTCCCTGTCTAAAATTTAATTGGATTGGGCTCCTACCAATTCAATTAAATTTATTTCCAAACACACACATCAAATATCCACTTAGTGCATGTGAAATTACAAAACTACCCCTAATACAAAAACTAGTCTAGGTGCCCTAAAATACAAGGGCTGAAAAAATCCTATATTTCTAGGGTACCCTACCTACAATATGGAGCCCTAAATACAAGGACCAAATATAATGACATCCTAGTCCAATATGTACAAAGATAATTGGACCCATCCTTGGCCCATGAGCTTTGAAATCTACCCTGAGGTTCATGAGAACTCTAGGGCCTTCTTCAGCAGCTCTAGCCCAATCTTCTTGGAGCCTCTTTCTCATGGTTCTAGTGTCTGGTCCCTTTCTAGGGAGGATTCTAACCATTAAGAGGTCACCTTCTTCATGGGGGTAGACTTCCTCACTAGACTCTTCACCCCTTACTTCATCTTCACTTCCACTAGAGGAAGGGGAAGAAGTAGTCTCCTCTTGACTACTATAAATGTCTTGACCCCTCATGATCATGGTTTTCTTTGTGGGGCATTGAGAGGCAATCTGACCTCTCCCAAGACATTTGAAGCATTTAATATTGCTAGTCCTTTCTTGGGAACTAGTCTTGGGGGTGTATATCTGTATGGTCTTACCTTATATTCCTTAGGTTTTGAAGGTGCAGCCCCCAAAATTCCATGGGCTTGGTCCTTCCTTGGATAAGAGTGAGAGCCATAAGATTTTGAAGAAGGCTTTCTTTTAAGTTGTTGCTCCACTCTTATACAAAGTTGGACAAGCTCATCTAGGTCCCTATATGGAAGGAGTTCAACCTTGTCCCTCACTTCCATATTAAGTCCACTAAGGAACCTAGCTATGCTTGTTCTTTCCTCTTCCCTAAGTCCAACTCTTAAAAGGAGTAGTTCCATTTGTTGTCTATATTCTTCAACACTCATACTCCCTTGTCTAAGCCTTTGGAGCTTGTCCATAAGCTCCCTTTCATAGTAGGAGGGAATGTGCCTCTTCCTAAGGGCACTCTTAAGATCATTCCAATACTCTACTGGAGGATCCCCATGAATCCTTCGTTCCCTAACAAGGGAAGTCCACCAATAGAGGGCATACCCTTGAAAGCTAAGGGTAGCCAATGGAACTTTTCTCTCTTCGCTAATATGATGGCAAGCAAAGAGTTGTTCAACCTTCATTTCCCAATCTAAGTAAGCCTCAACATTATCTTTTCCATGGAAATATGGGAGGCTAATGTTAACCTCTTGAGGCCTTCTATCCTTTTCTCTTATTTGGGAGTGATTTTTAGTATGTGAACTATGACGCCCTCTATAATAGTCGCTAAGTTCTTCACTTAAACTCTTGCAAGAGTCATGACTACTATAGGAGGCATGTTTTTCTCTTTTCATTTCTTTCATTATTTTTCTTCTTTCTTCCTCTCTTATTTTCTCTCTTTCATCTTGACTTATTTCTTCCACTCTTTTTTTACCTTTTTCTTTTCTCTCTTGTTTTTCTTTCCACAACTTAAGGGATCTCAACTCATCTAATATCTTATACAAGGGGTCCTTAGGAGTAGAACTCTCACCATTAACACTAGATAGCTTGCCTTTTACCAATTAGTTTTTATTCTCTCTTTAGTATTTCACTCAATTTGGAGTGCTTCTTAGTCCAATAGCTCTTAAGGTGGTTGGCCCCTTGCTTCTTGACTCAAATTCTTCAAGATATGGCACCAATCCTCCTTTCCAATTCCGTATATGGCAACTCACAAGCAAGGAAACAAAGAGACAAGCAATAACCAAAGACCAAAAAAAAAATGAAATGAAAGCTAAACCAATATAGTTTTAACAAGACAAATTTCCAAGGATTATTCAACAATTAAAGCAATAAAAAGCACAAAAAAGCAAGCTAGGACTCAAAGAGAAACCTAGAATGGCTCTAGAGTAAAGTAGAAAAACTAAAAAAAAAAGACTCAATAAACCTCTAGTTTTGGCACTTGTTTTCACAATAATTTTCAATTGAAATTTCAGAACTAGGATTGGTATAAAATAGGCACCAATTATAGAAAAAATTTTGAGCCAAAACAACAAGAACACTTTCCTTTCACTTTTTTTTTCCTGGACACTGATTTTTCTTCCAAATTGTGCGATTTTTCTTATTTTTTCCTTTAATCCAAATCACTTGGTTGCTTTTTTATAATTTTGATCCAGATGTCTAAAAAATTCAGTAAAACTTTCAGCTCAAAAAACGTAGTGACCAATTCCCAGTAATTTATACAAGTTCGTATGTTCAAGCTGCCAGCACCAGCGATTTCAACCTAGAAATCAAGAGTAGTGTTTATGTTGCTTAAGGCTTGGATAGTTACAATTTGTGTTTGCTTATGCTCAATTATCTTGAATAACACAATTCAAGAGAGCTTAATACTTATTTTGATTCACAAATCCAGCCACAACTCAGCAGCACAACTCAACTTCATCATAGGCATCATGCAGGAAACTTAGAAAACAAAAAAAAGTTCAATAACAAGACTACTTCTAGGAATTGATTTAGAACATGTTATGAACTAAATAACATGCATGAATTAGACTCAAAATTCAAAAGATAGGCTAAGAATGACAAGAATACATGAACAAATGTATCTAGAATTCAATCAACAAAATAAAATTCAACACAAACTTAGAACATAATGTGACAATTACTATGACTAAACATGACTCTAAGACAGCATGGATTAAGTGATTTACACTTAGATTTTTGTGTTATTTTTTTTTAATCAATATTTTGGAAGAACATTTAGATCTAAGGTTCAGCACAAGAATATTATGAATGAAAAATGATAGAACCTAAAATCAACACAAAACAAGATTCAATAGTAGATCTACAAAATTTGAACCATGGAAATGCAAGAACAAGTGTAGATCTAAGATTTAATCGGTTTAAGATGAAGAAGATGGAGGATATACATGGAGAATAAGATGAAGAACAAGGAATTAAAGAGAATTCACCGAACAAAAAGATAGAGGAAGCAAAAGAACATCACCTAGATGAAGATGCTCTTGATACCACATGATGTAAGCTCCATTGGAGCTTGTAGGCCTAGCATCTTCTTCATCAATGGATTCCTTTGCTTCTTGGAAGATGAATAGCAGCGGAATGGAGAAGGAAGATAGATAGGAGACGCCACTTCAAGGAGAAGATGAGTCTAGAAGAAGCTCACCACTATAGGAGGCCATGGATAAGAGCTTGGAGGAAGAAGGAGATGAATGAAGGGAGAGGGAGAGAGGAGCACGAAATTTTGTGCTCTAAAAGAGCTATGAAATCTGAAGTTAATATTCAAATGATCAAAGTTTTTAAAAAATGCACACACATGACCTCTATTTATAGCCTAAGTGTCACACAAAATTGGAGGGAAATTCAAATTTCACTTGAATTTGAAATTGAATTTGTGGAGCCAAACTTTGGAGCCAAAATTTCACTAATTATGATTAGTGAATTTTGGTTATGGTTCAGCCCACTAATCCAAGATCAATTCCAAGATTCTCCACTAAGTGTGCTTAGGTGTCATGAGGCATGAAAAGCATGAAGGACATGCACAAAGTGTGACTATATGATGTGGCAATGGGGTGTAGTAAGCAAATGCTCACCTCCCCCCCTAAAATTTAATTGGATTGGGCTCCTACCAATTCAATTAAATTTATTTCCAACCTCACACATCAAATATCCACTTAGTGCATGTGAAATTACAAAACTACCCCTAATACAAAAACTAGTATAGGTGCCCTAAAATACAAGGGCTGAAAATATCCTATATTTCTAGGGTACCCTACCTACAATATGGAGCCCTAAATATAAGGACCAAATATAATGACATCCTAGTATAATATGTACAATGATAATTGGACCCAACCTTGGCCCATGGGCTTAGAAATCTACCCTGAGGTTCATGAGAACCCTAGGGCCTTCTTCAGCAGCTCTAGCCCAATCTTCTTGGAGCCTCTTGCTCATGGTTCTAGTGATTGGTCCCAACCTAGGGAGGATTGCATCAGTTGCCCAATACACTATGCCTGGTTCTCCAATCTTCCTAAATCCTTGTGGGCTGAAGCACTAAAGTTGACAGTGTATATATTAAATCGTGTTTCAACCAAGGCTGTCCCAAAGACACCTTTTGAGTTGTTTAAAGGTTGGAAACCGATTTTGAAACATATGCGTGTTTGGGGTTGTCCGTCTGAGGTTAGAATATATAACCCACAAGAGAAGAAACTTGACCTGAGGACTATTAGTGGGTATTTCATTGGATATGCCGAAAGGTCTAAAGGTTATGTAGAAGCAAGCTTCATTGCTTCATGATGATGAATCAAGATTGATTCATGATGATGAATCAAGATTGATTCAAGGTGTTTTGATGATAACAAAGATGATGACAAAAAGCCCATGAGAATGATTTCAAGATTGAGTCAAGAATAATTCAAGAATCAAGACAAAGATTCAAGAGAAGTTTCAAGTTTCAAGTTTTCAAGAATCAAGAATCAAGAATAATCAAGAACAAGATTCAAGACTCAAGATTCAAGAATCAAGAAAAGACTCAATTAAGATAAGTACTGAAATTTTTTTCAAAACATTGAGTAGCACATGAATTT
Organism: Glycine max; assembly: GCF_000004515.6. NCBI lineage: Eukaryota > Viridiplantae > Streptophyta > Magnoliopsida > Fabales > Fabaceae > Glycine > Glycine max. Next base: position 30,302,118 of record NC_038244.2, read on the forward strand.
TTCACAAAACCTTTTACCAAAGAGTTTTTACTCTCTGGTAATCAATTACCAGTTTATTGTAATCGATTACCAATAGCAAAGAGTGTTTTCAAAAAGCTTTCAACTGAATTTACAATGTTCCAATTGATTTCAAAATGTTGTAATTGATTACAATGATTTGGTAATCGATTACTAGTGTGTTTGAACGTTGAAATTCAAATTCAAATGTGAAGAGTCACATCCTTTCACAAGAATGCTTTGTGTAATTGATTACAATGATTTGGTAATCGATTACCAGTGATAAGTTTTGAATAAAATCAAAAGATGTAACTCTTCCAATAGTTTTCAAGTTTTTCTAAAGGTTATAACTCTTCTAATGATTTTCTTGACCAGACATGAAGTTTATAAAAGCAAGTCCTTAACTTGCATTTTCAAGACAATTGATTACAATCTTTTACATCCCTTGAATCTCTTTGAACATCCTCTTGAATTTCTTCTTCTTCTTCCTTTGCCAAATGCTTTCTAAAGTTTTCTGGTTTTTTCCAAACCTTGAAAACAAAACTTATGCTATTCATCTTTTTCATTCCCTTCTCCCTTTGCCAAAAAGAATTCGCCAAGGACAAACCGCCTGAATTCTTTTTGTGTCTCTCTTCTCCCTTTTCCAAAAGAATGAAGGACTAACCACCTGAATTCTTTTGTGTCTCCTTTCTCCCTTGTTAAAGAATTCAAAACGACGCAGTCTAAGAATTCTTTCGATTCTTGCCTTTCCCATAAACAAAAGATTTCGAAGGACTAACCGCCTGAGAATTCTTTTGTTTCCCCATTCACAAAGTTTCAAAGGACTAACCGCCTGAGAACTTTGTCTTAACACATTGGAGGGTACATCCTTTATGGTACAAGTAGAGGGTACATCTACTTAGGTTGTTGTGACTGAGAACAAGAGAGGGTACATCTCTTGTGGATCAATTCTAGTGGAGGGTACATCCACTAGGTTGTTCAAAGAGAACAAGGGAGGGTACATCCCTTGTGGATCTTTGCTTGTAAAAGGATTTTTACAAGGTTGAAAAGAAATCTCAAGGACCGCAAGTCGCTTGGGGACTGGATGTAGGCACGGGTTGTTGCCGAACCAGTATAAAACTCTTGTGTTTGTTTTCTTCTTCCCTACACTCTTTATTTTCCGCTATGCACTTTAATTATCGCTTTTACTTTTGGTTAAGTTTATATTTTTGTTCTTTACTTTCTTAACAACATAGTAAAATCCTAAGAAGGGTAATTTTTAATTAGTAAAGGTCTAGTAATAATTAATTCAACCCCCCCTTCTTAATTATTCTAAGGCCACTTTTGTGACACCCTCTACCCCACACATATATGTACTAATAATAAAAGAAATAATTAAAAAAAATTAAACTTAATTCAAGTTTTTAAAACATATTTAAATACAAGCCTTTCAAGAGGGTAGCAGGCTCACATTCACCTTTCTAACATCATCATAAAACTTTTCTAAATAAATAATAAATTCACTTCGGCTCAAACACGGCCGTCTATAAAACCCTATACCCCAATGCCACATCCTATCAGAGCGTTGTATCCCGACATCCTTCAGCACATGGTTCCTTAAAGCAATTCACCTAGTCATCTACTCCCCCGAACACAAAGTTCAAGATCATCACAGGATCCAAACACACAAACAACACAGGGGAGTGAGTTATCACATTCCTAACTAATAGAGAAACAAGACAACTAGATATACATATCATATAAACCAAATAAAACTTAGTTACACGTAATCCACGTAATTCCACCACTTTGTCATTCAAAGTTCACTTTTCAATCATCAATCACATTACACAAGAATCACACGCTCTGATCAAGACATAATAACACATCAATTTCATAATAAACAATTAGCAAGCGCATGAGACAGTTATGCTAAGACTCAAGCCTATATGCAATGTGGTACCATGTCAGTGAAAAACCACCCTGGGGTGCTTAGGAGTACATAACAAGACACACCAAACAATGGGTTTGTTAGGTCACCCTCACTAAGTAAGATCATAGGGAGACCAGTCAGGGTCACGATGTTTTGTGAGAATGCTCCAACCATATGGGATCAGCATAGGCTTAAAGGAGCACTCTGTGGCGTCCCTAAATTAATGACTGGTTTGATAGTAATGATTTAAATAACAAAAACCATGGTAAATTTTTTTTTTTCTTCTTCTTTTTCATTTCTTTCTCTTTTCACCATAACTAGGTTTAGAAGGAAAATCCCCACTATAGAGTCCTGAATGGCCAGTTCACAACTCTACTCGGAGTCATTTCTTTCTTACCGCTCATAATCTCTAAACTATTTTGCTGTTTCAAAAGGGAGAATGTACCAGCCATTACTTTAGGTCGTCACGTGAAAATAAAAGAATAAAACATGGTCGATAAACTCTTTTACAAATAAAGTTGCTAATGCTTTCTTTTCAAATAACAAGATTGATCATAAATGCATTCATCATTTAAAGCTGTCCAAAATATGGGAGTTTTACAAAATATGGGAGTTTTACAAAATATATAGTGTCATCTAGAGCAAAGGTGTCCAAAGTGGTGGCTTCAGCCACATGTATACAATCATCAAATTCCTATACAACAGGTCTACCCATACAAAAACAAAAGAGTAAACCTAACAGTGAGTCCTAGATACACCCACCCTCAAAAAGCATATAAAACTAGTCCATGGAACTGTCCACTATGATGAAGAGCCTCCACTGGTCGCCATCTCTCTCGGGCCACTATCCTCAGTAGAGTCTGCCTCAGATGCCGTCATGACTTCCTCGGGAGAATCCACCTCAGGAAGTGGGTCCTCATCGCCCTTTAGAAAGTCAAGAGCATCCACAGCAGGCTCAGGAGGTAGCTCCTCGGGATCCTCCTCAGGGTCTTCCTCGGACGACGTTACCTCAATCAATTGGACTGGCTCCACTAGACGATATGGTGTAGGCGTGGGTAGTATCCACTCCACAGTGCGCTGAAGCGTACGCGCCGGTTCATCTGGATGCACCAATGAAGTAGCCGTAAATCGAATAGTGCCCTGAAATCGGCACCTCGTGTTGCCTTCTAGGGTCTCCCAGGCTCCCTCTAGGCACTCCATCTCTACTCGATCATGGATTAGCTGCGCCGCCATCACGATCTACAAGGAAGAAAGGAAAGGGGTAGACTCTTTCACGAGAATCTAACTATGCTGCAACACAATGCTTCTCATAACCATTACATGCAAGTAAAAGGGGTATCTTAAGGCTTTTCATCTCTGGTAATCGATTACACAGTCTTGGTAATCGATTACCAGAAGCTAAACTCGAATCACACAGCTTCAGGACAGGAAAACCTGAAAAAGGCACTGTGTAATCGATTACACATACCTGGTAATCGATTACCAGTGACCCATTCCTCTGTGTAATCGATTACACAGACTGGTAATCGATTACTAGAGGCCTCCACAACCTGCTACCTTCATTTCTAAGCCTGGTAATCGATTACACCCCCTTGGTAATCGATTACCAAAAGCCCCCTTAGCTTCCTGACCTCGTTTTCAAGCCTGGTAATCGATTACACCCCGTGGTAATCGATTACCAGAGACCATCTTAGCCTCCTGTCTTCATTTTTAAGCCTTGTAATCGATTACCCTTACCCACCCTTGGTAATCGATTACCAGAGGCCACAATCCATATATCACACAAGATTCACAGCTGGCCAGCCACCACACAAGCCTCCTTGCTTTGTGGTCTTTGTTCCTTTTATCTGTTGACTGCCAGGAGCTCGCCTGCTTAGGTACATCACAGGTTCTCACTGACCGACTATGCCCGGGTTGGGTCGGGATTGGTCAAGCTTGGTTTTGGGCAATAGCACCCCACCTGACGTCCCCAAGGTCTCCTGACCCCCGCGACATATCTCCAGGTACCACTCTGTGGTCAACGAATAAAAGCAGGAAGTTTCACCCTTCTATACTTACTCATCTCAAGCTTGTAGGATTATGGGGTACCCATCACATGTGGTACTAGGTGGCGGTCGGGCGATGGTGCACAATAAGTTTTCCACATCCACAAATCGCGCATAAACCCACCATCCCCTGTTGCCCACCTCCAACTGAGCTCACGTACTCCCACGTAGCCCATATCCTCGTTCCTCTCAACGCCGGGTCCCCATCAATCCTCCCAAGCTTCCCCAACATCCAAGTAAAACAACATTCAAACAGCACAAACTATCACAGCCAAGAAAACAGAGCAAAGGCAGAAACTCTGCCAAAACACCAACCAAAATCACAGCTTTTCTCACTTAAAGACCCCAGTAACAATTCCTTCGTTCCAATTCGTTAACCGTTGGATCGACTCCAAAATTTTACTGGAAGTCTCTAGTACATATACCTACATTTTGACCGTTGGGATCTACTAGAAAACATCCAGAACTCATTCTGCACTGCTCTTTCCACAACCAGCAAATGCCTAGCATTTTTCTGCACTTGTGCAAAATCCTGCTGCACAATTTCACAGCAAAAATCTGCACAAAGTGCAGATTTCGAAAACCACACTTCCCCTCATCCAATCTTGCCCAAATCATGTATCAATCATGTCTAAACCAAAGTCAAGCTTCAAACCACAGCAACACAAAATCTAGGTGTCTAATACCCCTCAATTTAATGGATTTTCTAGGTTTGAGAAGTGAAATTGAGAATGAGGTAAATTTGAAGCAAACTCTCACCTCACACAAGTCCATAACATCAATTTAAACTTGTCCAAACTGGATTTACACCTAAAATTTCACCGAATCAAAATTTGACTCTTCAACACCCAAATTTACCCTAGAAATGGCTCTTTGTTCACTTTGGTCATTTGTTTTTCTCTCTAGCACAGCCTAACCTTTCTCATGAGTCCTAAATGGCATTTCAAGCTAAGATTAACTCACTCTAACCTCTAAATACTACCAATTCCAGATTTGGCCTTTCGGCCCTAAAAAATTCACTCTTTTTCCACTCATAACACCACATTCTCACTTTCTAACCCTAGGTTAATTCTACCCTTCATCTCTAACAGTTTTCCATAAGCCATTTCAGCACATGAACATCACAAGCATCATCATAAAAACCTTAAAACAGAATGGGTATGTTTAACTCATCCAAACATGGCAATTTCAACATGCTTTCAACAAGTTTCTTCACAAATGACTATCATGAAGCAGAAAACTAGCAAAACTACCCATCATATCTCCCAAAACCCCATACCCACGAAAATCAAAGGAGAAAGAAGTCCACCCAAACCTGAAATTTCGAAGTCCCACACGTAGAGACGCGCTTCACGACTCCGAAAATGCCCTCCTTTCGTGATTTGGAGTAGAAATGATGGCCAAAGGTTGGAGCTTTGTTTGGAGCTTCAATGGAGAATGAAGAAGAAGAGAATGGAAACGTGAGGGAGAGAGGAAAATGCTTCTAAAATTGTGGGGCTGAGTGAGGAGAGAGAATACAGCTTTTTGGTTTTAAAGTAAAGGGTTTTCTCTTTTTCTATTATTTTATTTAAGCTATGCCACATGTCCCCATTTGAGTGGAGCAAAAAGGGCCCACTTTCTCTTTTGATTGTGACCCATACTCAGCCACAAAAAGTGAGAAAAATCTGACCTTTTAAACGCTAAAATCCTGCCTCAGTTTGCGTGCCGTTTCTCTGATTCCAGTTCCTCGCGTTTCTCTGTGTCCGTCGGGGCCAGTTTTTGAAAGTAATCAATATGTATATCAAAACGCTCAGAATAAGACCCCGAGCGTGGTTCAGAGGTTGGTTTCGTTAAATTTTAAGTCACACGCAAAACGATGATTTTTAGACTAATTAATTAAGAATTAACCCATAACCTCCTAGTTATGGACTTCTCTTCCTTAATTAGCTTAACCCGCGTATCTTGCCCCCACTATTCCTACTTCTACCAAGAACATATAGGCATATACACTGAATAATACTTATATATATATATATATAATCATTCAAAATACATTGTTTTCAAAAATTCCGGTTAGAAATTTTCAGGATGTCACACACTCAAACCCGATGACCCCCAAGGCCTACACTCCGAAGAGTCCGTCAGGGCCTCTCTCTCCTGATTCAGGTCCAACCCCTAAAATCATTTTAACACACAGACACTACTCGTGAATTATACAATACCCATGACCTTACACTTGCATGTTAAACACGTACAACATATTGCGCTACAATTTAACACTGGTTCCTAAATAGGAAACCTACACTTTCTCTTTAACACTACGCATTTACACTTTTCTCAAGATAACACTGGTCGGGTTATTGTACAATTCGCAACTTACAACACAAATAATGTCACATCAAGAGTTAATCACACACTTATTCACAACCAAAACTCATTCACAATTTCACATCTCATAATGTCACAATCCACCATCACATGTTTTCACGTATCTCACAATTCAACACCTGTTCTGCTTTACACTTTTACTCAATCTCAATAACAATATTATAATCTCAAGGCAACATATTATTCCACAATTCATCACATATTTCATTTATAAGCACTTCTCATGAATTATACAATACCACGACCTCACACTCATGTTTCAAACATGTTTAACACAATTGCGCTACAATTTAACACTGGTTCCTAACTAGGAACCTACACTTTCTCTTTAACACTGGGCATAAACACTGGTCGGGTTATTGTATAATTCATAGCTCACGATATAATTAATGTAACATCAAGTGTTAACACATCCACTTATTCACAATCGAATATCATGTCCACACTTTAACATCTCATAACATCACATCAACCATCTTATAACATTCTCAATGATATTCATAAGGTACAACATACACATGTTCATGAAATTTAACTATAATATTCTCAAACTCCAACACTTGATAATTTTTGGAATCATACAATAACACTCTACAATATTATTTACATAAATTATTAATATAAATAACTACCTCTATATCTATAAACTAGCATACATCATATTGAATCACAAATTTCAAAGTAAGCTTTCAATGCACAAATTCTAAATAATTATATGAACACTTTGGTCAATTTCAATTATGATATTAATTTTTTAAATTATATATAAAAACCTAAACAACAAGAAAAAGAGAAAATACAAAATCAATATCTCTCTCTAAATTTCTCCTTACTCTATTTCATCAATTCATATTAATTAGAAAAAGTACTCGATTTATAGGGTTCACGCTCAACACAATAGCATATCAATTCCATAAAAATTGGTTTGTCAAACATATATAATTCATTGTAATAATTATAAGGATAAAATGAAAATTGCAAAAACACCCCCAAAACCCATTCCAATTGATATCTCTAAGGATCCCTACACATGTTCTCACTAATTCACAATTGTGAATAACTCATCCCTTACCTTTAAGCGGACTCACGTGTCTTCCGACAGTGATAGCAGCATCTCTAGCGGTTCCCTGAGATTCTTTCAGTTATTCCTCCGACTGCTCCGATGGAATTCCCAAACGTTAGAGAGACGGAGAAGAGATTGAAACCTCCACTTGTACTGTCTTCATGTGATTCCTTTTTCTCCATCCAAGAATGCTATCTCGTAAATCCCAACGGTGGAAGTGTTCACAATTTAATTTTGAACAACATATCCAAATTTCATGAGAATCCAACGGTTAACGAAACCGGGATCGTAATTTTACTGAGACCGTTTTGGGTTTCTGCGGGAAAGGAAAAGGCTACCATGCGAAAGGTATTTCTCTCAGCTCAAATATGATATCAGAATGCTCGGAATTGGGCTGCAAACGTAGTGCTCAAATTTCATGACAATCCAACGGTGAACGAGTCTAAGATCGTCGTTTTTCTGAGACAAGTTAGGTGGCGTGCGGGAAAAAGAAAAGGTTTTGGGAGAAGAGAGAAGAAACGAAATTGTGAGGCAAAGGAGGCTGAGGAGTCAGTCTGAAAACTGACCTAGCATGTTGCTATTTATAGATAGAGGCATTTACGACCTATTATTTACTCTATTTATTTATTTATTTATTTATTATTTTATAAAAACAAACTTTATTTTATTCTCTATCAAACAAATAAATAAAATACCCTTTTTATTTTCTCTCAAATCATTATTTTAATTAATAATTATATCTCCTTATTTATTTATTTATAAAATCTCATCATTTTTTTAAAAACTCTATTTGTTTATAAATAACAATCCTTTTTAATCTAGTTTACGAAAATTGGGATGTTACACACTTGATCCAACAGGTTATAGGTTTTATTGTCCGTATCATATTACTAGGATTGTGGAATCAAGAAATGCCAAGTTTATTGAAAATGACTTGATCAGTGGGAGTGATCAATTGAGGGACTTAGGTTCTAAAATTGATTATATAGAGTCTCAACATTCCACATCAAGTGAAAGATTGGTTGCAATTCATACCCCTCAAGTTCAAAGGGATGATGAATAACACATGATTGACATTCCACACTCTATTGTTGATAATCTAGTAGATCAAGTTGATCATCAAATTCGTGAAAATGATGAACAACCAGTTGAACAACATGATCCCCAAGAAAATGTTGATGCAACATTAAGGAGGTCTACTAGAGTAAGAAAATCAACTATTCCTAGTGATTATATTGTATATTTGCAAGAATCTGACTATAATTTTGGAGCTGAAAATGATCCCAAAACTTTTGATCAAGCCATGAGTTGTAAAGAGTCAAATTTATGGTATAAAGCCATGAAGGATGAGATGAATTCCATGCAGAGTAACAAAGTTTAGAACCTTTTAGAGTTGCATAATGGGGCAAAGGCCATTGGATGTAAATGGGTCTTTAAGACCAAAAGGGATTCATTAGACAACATTGAGAGATACAAGGCAAGACTTGTTGCTAAGGGATTTACTCAAAAAGAAGGAATAAACTACACAAAGACTTTTTCTCCAGTATCTAATAAAGATTCTCTTCGTATTATCTTGGCATTAGTTGCTCATTTTGACCTTGAGTTGCAATAAATGGATGTGAAAACAACTTTTCTTAATGGGGATTTAGAGGAGGAAGTTTATATGAAACAACCTGAAGGCTTCTCCTCTAGTAGTGGTGAGCATTTGGTCTGCAAGCTTGATAAATCTATATATGGTTTAAAACAAGCCTCCCGTCAGTGGTACCTTAAGTTTCATGGGATAATTTCTTCATTTGGTTTTGATGAAAACCCCATGGATCAATGCATATACCACAAGGTCAGTGGGAGTAAAATATGTTTTCTTTTTTTATATGTAGATGATATTTTACTTGTAGCCAATGATCAAGTTTTGCTACATGAGGTGAAACAATTTCTCTCTAAGAATTTTGAAATGAAGGATATGGGTGATGCATCTTATGTCATCGACATTAAGATTCATAGAGATAGATCTCGAGGTATTTTGGGTCTATCACAGGAAACTTATATTAACAAAATTCTAGAGAGATTTCAGATGAAAGATTGTTCACCAAATGTTGCTCTCATTGTGAAGGGTGATAGGTTTAATTTGAACCAATGTCCAAAGAATGACTTTGAGAGGGAACAGATGAAAAACATTCTTTATGCTTCAGTTGTTGGAAGCCTCATGTATGCTCTAGTATGCACAAGGCCTAACATTGCTTTTGCAGTTGGAATGTTAGGATGATATTAGAGTAATCCAGGTATTGACCATTGGAGAGCGGCTAAGAAAGTGCTGAGGTACCTTCAAGGGACCAAAGATTACATGCTTATGTATAGACAGACAGACAATCTAGATGTGATTGGTTATTCAGACTTGGACTTTGCTGGTTGTGTTGATTCTCGTAAATCAACATCTGGGTACATTTTCATGATGGCTAGTGGAGCTATTTCATGGAGGAGTATTAAGCAGACTTTGACTGCTACTTCTACCATGGAAGATGAGTTTGTCTCTTGTTTTGAGGCTACATCATATGGTATATGGCTTAAAAGTTTCATTTTTGTGCTGAAGATAGTTGATACTATTTCAAGGCCTTTGAGAATTTTCAACGATAACTCAGCTACTGTCCTTATGGCTAAGAATAATAAAAGTGGAAGTCAAAGTAAGCACATCAACATTAAGTATTTAGCCATTAGAGAAAGAGTAAAAGACAAGAAAGTGGTCATTGAACATATAAGCACTGAGTTGGTGATCATCAATCCTTTAACTAAGGGCATTCCACCGTTTAAATTTAAGGATCATGTAGAAAGAAGGGGACTTGGTTCCACTTTATGATTGTATACTTATAGGTTAAAATTGAAACTTTTATATTGTGATATTTTCTCATATTTAGGTGCACATTGATTTATTTGAGAAAAATTATGTTTTGGACCAAGAATAAACATTGGGTTTATTCATTAAGTTTTATTATCACTTTGAGTATACTGCTTGGGAAATTGAACATATTGTAATGCATGGATGATATTACTCGTTACAAGAGGAACTTTCACTATGATTCGTATATTCATTTCAGATTGAGCATTGCGTCAAAATGTTTGGACCAAGTGGGAGAATGTAATAATTTTTTGTCTTAACATTTTGAGAAAAATGAAACTCTCGTCAGTTTTGGAAGCCAAATTGAATGGCTATTAATGGGTGGTAATGGCCACTAATGGGTTTTAATGCCCAATAATGAGTGGTAATCGCTATTAAATGCATTCTTGATGGTAGAATGCCTATATATAGCACATGCATTTGGTCCCTGAGCTCATCTCTTCCAATTTATCTGATACACCATCTAGAGAGAAAGAGAGAGAGCTTGGAAGAACCAAAACAAAGCAACTCTTTGATGGCAATGGCTGGAGGTATGATTTGATTTTTATTTTCCGCATTTTGTTAATGACCTGTGTTTCTTTTGTAGTCTGTTAACAAAAAATGCTTTTGAATTTGAAACATCGACTAAGCGCACGGGTCCGCTAAGCGAGCCTTGTTGAGAAACCAAACATCACGCTTGTTCACTTAGCGCAACCGTCCGCTAAGCGAAAGTATTGAAAAACTGCTTAAGTGAGTGTAACAGCAGTTACACTCACATTTGCCAGATTACAGAAACCTCGTCTCTACATTCTCTCTCTCCAAAAACTTGCACATTTTGCATCTGTGCTTTCTTTGTGCATTTTCGACTTTGAAGCATCAATCATACACCATCCAAGTAAGTTCCTTGATTCTTTTTCTCTTTTTCTTGTCTTAACTTTAGGGTAGAAGACTTTAACTATAGCTTTAGGTTTTTAGGGTTTTTATGTTTTGTTAGAATTAGTTTAAGATTAGGGCTATATACACTTATATATTGAATTGAGTATGACGCACACATTGCATGTCTGATATGCCTTTTAGAGGCTTGAAAAAGTGCAAGAAAACAAGTTGCATTTTCTGCATTTTTTGGAAAATGCAATGAACTCGCTAAGCGAGTTCATCAATACTCATTATATGTAAGCATTATCTGAAGAACTCGCTAAGCAAGTTCATCTTTTGAGGATGAACATTCATCCTCTTGTTGAACTACCTGTGGCTAAGCAAGGCTGAATCGCTAAGCCCAGGTAACTTAATCATTTTTTTTTGTTTGTTGATAGTCGCGCGCTAAGCCGAGCTTCCCTGAGCCAAGCGCAATTGGTTGCGGCATCCGCTGAGCTAAGCGAGCTTTGCTCGCTAAGCTGCCAACACTTAGTGAAATTTTTGAAGAGTTGGTGCCGCTAAGCGCAACCTTTAAGGAGCTTAGCACAAATCCTTGCGGCACATGTTTAGCTTAGCGGGCGCCTTCCCGCTAAGCCAATACTGCAGAATCTAAAAATTCTGCAACTTTCGCTAAGCAGCTCCACATGTCTCTAAGCGATAGTGTTTTTTTTACAAAGGCTAGCTAAGAGGACCATGTCTCGCTAAGCGGCCAGTGTCTTTTTAGTTTATTTTTCAGTTTTCAAAATTTGAATAACTGTGTCTTGATTCATTGTCTGATTCCTTCGTCTGCAAATGTCTTCTAGAAAAAGAAAGAGCATTGGTGCAAGGCCGACAACTCAATATGACACAAGAAGATTCCACTCCTTCGAGGCCTGGACCAGATACACAGACAATGTGCTAGGAAGACATATACTAGCTGAGAGAAAGGTAGAAATATACCATATGGAGTTGGATGAGTTCAAGGATGAATTGGAGAGGTGTAACTTCCATAAGCGCCTCTCCAATTTAGTTGACAGCAGCATCGACCTAGCCTTGGTGAAGGAGTTCTATGCCAACCTCTACAATCCCGAGGGGCCTTGCCCAAAACAAGTCAAAATCCGAGGCCACTTGATAAAAATTGATGAAGACAGCCTAAACACCTTCCTAGAGATACCTGTGGTATTGGCTGAGGGAGAATCCTTACCCGCCTACTCCAGCTACTGCAGGATGCCCACTGATATAAGAGAGATTGAGGCTGCTTTGTGTATACCCGGCCGAGGGTTTGTTTTAAATGCTGAAGGCCATCCTGGGAAGATCCTCAAGAAAGATCTGACAACTCTTGCTCAGGTTTGGAGTGTTCTCTCATACTCCATCCTGGCTCCGACTTCCCACACCTCGGATTTGACTTTAGATAGAGCTAGGTTAATTTTTGGTCTAGTCTCTCAGCTGGACATGAATGTAGGAGCTCTCATCTTTGGCCAGATCACATCTATGGCCCAGTCTAACTCCTCTAGACTTGGGTTCCCTACTCTTATCACAGTTCAATGTAGGTCCAAAGGGGTTGCTTCTGAAAGCCTAGTCTTCGAATGCTTGAGCCCGGTCATTAACTTGGCCTATATCAGGAAGAACTGTTGGAACCTGCGGATCTGGCAGTTACTATTAGAGGGGCTAGGAGAGCGAGGGCAAGGCCAGCTGAGGCTCCTTCCATATCTACAGCTCCTCCTCCAGCACATACCTTAGCAGCTTCTTCTACCCTATCTTCTACAAACTTTCAATGTCTTGAAGCCATGCTTCGAAGCATACATCAGGGGCATATTATTTTATTACAAAGTTTACAGCTGGTAGCACCTCCAGACTCTATCCCTTCTATTGAACAGTTTAATGAATGGGTAGCCTAACTCGGGACTCAGCCTCCCCTTCACAGGGAGGACGAAGGTCTCACCGCTCAAGTACCACAGTAGAGGGAGGATGAGTCATCCGAGACTTCCACTCTAGAGCCCCTGATTAGAAGGAAGAGGGCAGTTGAAACACAAGAAGCTGCAACCACTTCTGAGAAATCTCTTGAGGCCACTTCTGAGCCTTCAGAACCAGTGGCAGATACAACTTCAATTCAGCAAGCAGAAGACCCCTCCACTCCTGCAGATCAGACTACATCAGTCCTGTCTCCAAACACCTCTTCAGAAACAAGTCACTTTAAGAATTGTGACTTTTGGAAATTTATTTTTTTAAATCAGTCATTGGTAATCGATTACCATTAAGGTGTAATCAATTACACATCAACAGATGTGACTCTTCATGTTTAAAATTTGAAAATCGAAACGTTTAGAAACTCTGGTAATCGATTACAAGTATTGTGTAATCGATTACACAAGTTTAAAATGATTTGAAAATGTTTAAACACAAGTTGTGACTCTTGAAATTTGAAATCTAACGTTTTAAAACATTGGTAATTGTCATACCCTAATTTCGTCCGGGGACCATTTGTTTGGTGGCATGCAACCATCGCTTGACCGCCTCGAGGTACTTAACATCCATCGTTAGGTAATCCGCAAAGTTCCACGACATTCTGGAAGTAAAAAAGAAACTTTGTTGCGCAATCCGTAAAGTTTCGCAACATTTCGGAGGTCAAGAAGAGCCTTGTTGCGTAATTCGTAAAGTTTCACAACATTCCAGAAAGGAAATGGGTGTCGTTACGTAATCCGTAAAGTTCCGTAATGTTTCGGGAAGAAACCGGTAAAAAACACGAAAACGGTAGTGTATTTAGCATAATGGGGAGTGTAAATAAAAAGGAGTGCATTTAGCATAGGGGAGAGGTGAACTTATCAAGATCCTCCATGTTTTGTTGGAAAATGGTTTCCGGAGCTTCCGAAGCTTTGGTAATGCTTCCGTAAAATTCCTAAAACTTTGAGTAAGCCTATTTCCCTTAATATTGGTGAAAGAGAAGAGGAAAAAGAGGGAAATCAAGTCTTATATGCTTCCGTAAAATTCCCATAACCCTAAATAAGAATATTTCACCTAATATGGGTGAGCAAGAATAGAAAAAAAGAAGAAAGTCAAGTCCTATATGCTTCTGTAAGGCTTCCGTAACTTTTCCGTAAATTACGAAAGAAGGGGGTGAACTTATCAAAAGGGGGTGCAAATAGAAATTTTCAAATTTTCGAATCTGGGCACTTCCAGAATATTTTCAAAGCAGGGTTGCTTCTAGAGGAAGCAACCCAGCTCGCCTGGGCGAGCTGAGCTTACCTGGGCGAGTTGAGCGGCAACCTCCTCCCCCTTTTTCCTATAAATAGGCGAAAGGGGGTTGTTCCAAATATCCCTAACACCCCTGGCTATGCATTTCAGCTATTTTGGGTGAAAAAAATTGTTTCCGGGAAGAAAATCCAAGCCGAGGTGCTTTCGTAACGCTTCCGAGATGTTTCCGTGAGCAAATCCGTGAAGGTTTTCCGTCGTTCTTCACCGTTTTTCGTTCGTTCTTCGTTCTTCAATGGGTAAATTTTCGAATCCGAGACTTTCAATTCATTTCTTGTTTCTTTAGCTTTCATCTTCATTTCATTCATTTTCGGTTTTCTTTTCTTCCGTCTTTAACTCGCTTTTACCGTTTATTTAAGCCGTTTTCTCGCCTAATAAATGATAAAATGAATTTCAATTGATCATTTGTGTTGTAATCTCGTTTAATCACTGTTAAAACAAATTCTAACCAATCGTTCACGCTGTAACCTCGGTTAAACAAAAAAAAAAGCAAAATAATAATAAAATAGTCAAAATATCTTGAAAAAAAAATAATAAAATAATCAAAATATCTTTGAATAAAATAATCAAAAAAATCAATCGGACGTTTTTCTTTGGAAATTTCCTTGGATCAATTGACTAATAACCAAAGTGAAACTAAGGCTAAAATCAACTCACAAATCAAGCTTTGTCCGCAAAAATCACTAAAAAAACATTTTAAGGTCCAACGCTTTAAATGGTCCTCTTTGCTTTTATTGGTTAACATGGACCGTTCAAAAGCATAAAATCAACATGTAACTTTACCACTTTTGCAAGAACTACGTAGGTCTGATTTCCTCATCGCAATTGAGGATACGTAGGAGCAAAAACCCCGCTTTTGTCGACCACCCCAAGAGATCGTTAATGGTCCAACGTCTTAACGTTTCTCTCCTTTCAAAATCAAAAGATCGTTTAATGGTCCAACGCCTTAAACGACTTTTTGTTCGGTCAAAATATATCTTGCAAAAAAAGGATAAAAACAACTTAACCAACGTTCAGTTCTCAAAGAACTACATAGGTCTGATTTCCATATCACAATTGAGGAATACGTAGGAGCAAGGGAAACACCCTTGTCGACCGCAAAAAGATAAAAAATACAAAAAGGCATAAAAAGACATAAAAATGTAAAAGGGAAATAAAACAAATTGAAGTCATATTTGCACACTCGATTAAAGGCTGTCGTCCCTTGTGACGGACGCGTGGGGTCCTAATACCTTCCCCGTGCGTAAATACAACTCCCGAACCTTTCACACTTAAAGTTCGTAGACCACACCTTTTCTGGTTTTTCCGACGTTTTCCTTGAATAAATGTTGGTGGCGACTCCGTGCATTTTCCTTTCTTGGAAGATGCATCCGCGAGCCCCGCGTCACCCTCCCGCCGAAGGGTAGGTTGCGACAGTTGGCGACTGTTTTTAGAGAGTTAGGCCAATCAATCAGTGTGCTTTCCTTACCATGACTTCCCTTTTGTTCTTTTTTATTTGTCTTTTTCCTTATATTCTTGTATATATAAACTCTTTGATGCTTTTAGTGTGTTTTTGAAATGTCTGCATGAGATAGATATTTATTCATTTGATGCACACAAACACCAACACTATTTGTACACACGGTGAGTTGAAAATGGGCCCTATACCCGAGTCCATGGAAGCATAAGGAGTGGAGGTGAATCTGTGGTCATGCTGTGTCTCCGACTTGCTTGATAACAATGAACCCTCATCTAGAGTTTTTCTCTTTGATAACATATTGTTGCTGGTAGTCCCTACTGTCGCAATATGTTTTTTCGAAGGGGATGATACCTCTAGAAACCATTAAGAGAGATATGACCACCTTGGGAATTATCACTAAAAGCCTTTTAGTTCCTCCAGTTTAGGTCCCTAAAGTAGGGGCACAAAGCGAACATGCTATGTGCCTTTCAAACACTGCCATGCATATAACCTAAATGTCATGTACGCCTTTGCTGTATGATTATTTTGTGGATATTGCCATGTTGTGTACATCCCCCTGTTGCGCTTTTGCGCATCAGCATCATGTCATCACGCACACGTTGTATATTGGTCTTGTCTTTTGTCATGGGAAGCCGGAAGGTCCATATCACCTTCTTAACTGCACACATGGGGCACTGCACCCCCAAATGTGCAAGTAAGAAGAGATGATTTTTCGGGCTCTCGTGTCGTAAATGCATTCATATCATGCATCTCATAAGCATCTCTTCATGGCATCATAATGAGCATATCGTTCCTGCATTTGTTCGTTATCATATTCCAGCATCACATTTTGCATGAGTCATCACATCATCATGCATATGTGTTCAACATACTTTTTGTTCTACAAACTGCATACCTTTTGTTTTCATGTTTTGCTTATGCATGATCCTTGCGTTTTCCTCTGCAAAATGAAAACAAAAAAAAGGAGTCATGAAAATTCATGATGCATTCTTAGTTGCATGTGTTAGGTACCATGAGCCAACCATGTTGGGATCATAAACCCATTTCTAAAAAAAAAAACCAAACAGCAAAACAAAATGATTGAACATAGTACCTAATGCATGGCTAACTAAGAAAAGATGTTTCTTCGAGCATCTCAAATTTTGTAATTACATTTTCCATGCATAACATACGTATTCCTGAGTCTTTCATCTCTATGAAATGTTGTCGAAGTATTGGCGATCAAAATTGCCATTTCTTGGGTTATGGGGTTGAACCAAGCTCATGCTTTTGCGGAAAGGTTCGTCAAGTCAAGCTGAAGCATGGAAGTAACCATCTTGCAAAAATTGGGGCAAAAGATGGATCGAGTTACATCGCTGCTTCGTCTACTGCCAAACACATTTAGGATTGTTGATGCCCTTGTTACTTCTAGCTTCACCTTGACAAAGATGTCATGGACCATGTTGAAAATCTAAATTGATTCAACCCCATGTCCTGCATAAAAATTCGCAATACTTCAATTGTGCATCATTCGCATACATCCATGCTTTTCATTGGTTGCATAGCTCATTGCATTCTTTCCTTGAAAAAAATGAACTTAATCATTGTTATCAAAAAGAAAAGAACACGCTTTACGACGCCCTTACCGAACTCGTGCTAGAGCTAGAGTAATGGGTGAAGCAGAGGAGGTGCAAGAGCAGATGAAGGCCGACTTGGAGGCCATGAAAGAGAAAATGGCCACAATGATGGAGGCCATGATGAGCATGAAGAAGATAATGGAAGCCAATGCGGTTACAGTTGCGGCTACCAGCATTGTTGTTAAGGTAAACTCAATGCCCCCATCTGATCTCAACCAAATGAATCATCCAACCTCAGATATGGTGGGCAAAGATTTGGGAAGTACAGACGGCCCCATGATGTGCAAATTCAAAACGAGCACGCTTTCCCGCCATATGGCTTGCCTCCCAACTATACACCACCCAATGTGGCGTACATTCCCAGTGAGAATGTCAAAAACTCCACTCCCATACTCATTGAGAGCCGACAACCCCAAACTGTGGGGGAGACACATGAAATTCCCCACCACAATCTAGCCGACTTTGAGCCTTGCCTCGGATATGCCATTGAAGGGCAAGTAGTTGGTGGTATACTCCTGCAAAACACTTTGGAGGGCCCTCAGTATCACCCACAACCACACCTCTTACATTCCATAGCGGTTAAAAACCCTCATGCTATGGTAGAAATGGAAAAGTTGGATCATCTAGAGGAAAGGCTCAAGGCAATTGAAGGAGGCGAAGATTATGCCTTTGTTAACCTATAAGAGTTGTTCCTAGTACCCAATATCATCACCCATCCCAAGTTCAAGGTGCCAGACTTTGATAAGTACAAGGGGACTACTTGCCCCAAGAACCATCTAAAGATGTATTGTCGGAAGATGGGGGCATACACAAAAGATGAGGAACTGCTGATACATTTCTTCCAAGAAAGTCTTACTGGGGTAGCTGTTACCTGGTACATTAACTTGGAACCTTCCCGAGTCCATTCTTGGAAGGACCTAATGGTTGACTTCGTTAGGCAGTATTAGTACAATTCTGATATGGCTCCGGATAGGATGCAACTACAGAGCATATGCAAGAGGGGGCATGGATCTTTCAAAGAATACGCCCAAAGGTGGAGGGATTTGGCAGCCCAAGTGGTTCCCTCAATGACGGAGAAAGAAATGATAACAATGATAGTAGACACATTATCAGTGTTTTACTATGAAAAAATGGTGGGGTACGCACCTTCAAGCTTTGCGGATTTGGTCTTCGTCGGCAAAAGGATCGAAGCGGGTCTGAAAAGAGGCAAATTTGATCATCCTACTTTGATAAGTGAGAAAGCTGGGGCAAATGAAGAGGGTGAGAATGAGGGAGAAACCCATGCTGCGACTGTCATTCCTATATGGCCAAACTTCCCACCAACCCAACAATGTCATTACTCAACCAATATCAGCTCTTCTCATTACCCACCACCCAATCATCCGCAAAGGCTATCCCTAAATCAACCACAAAACCCACCTACCACACAACCAATGCTAAACACCACCTTTAGCACGAACCAAAACACCAACCAAGGAAGGAATTTTGTAGCAAAATGCCTGTAGAATTCACCCCAATTTTGGTGTCCTATGCTAACTTGCTCCCTTATCTACTTGATAATGCAATGGTAGCCATAACCCCTGCTAGGTTTCCTCAACCTCCATCTTTCCGAGGATATGAATCGAACGCAACATGTGCATATCATGGAGGAGTTCCGGGACATTCCATTGAGCACTGTATGACCTCGAAGCGTAAGGTGCAAAGTCTAATTGATGTGAGCTGACTGAAATTTGAGGAGAATCGTGTGTAAGTCCTGACATTGACAGGAGATGCCACACATGGGGCAATTTGAAGGTTGTTGTTAGATGTCTCTAATGACTCATCAGGATTTTCAAGTTTATGCCATTATTGTAAACCACAGTTACATTGCCAAATAAAATGGATAAATTTGATATCTTTGTCCCTCATCCTCTCATAATTACATCTTTGCTTCCACTGGAATGTGGGTGCAAGCCATTGGTTTGTTTTCTCAAGCGACATGCGCTCCTGAGTTTGGACTTCCAAGACCGTTCAATTAGAAATTACTCATGCTACACATTTGGTGAGGACGCCGTAAACAACGAGTAAAGCAGAAAAGTTCAAAAAGAAAAGGAAAAAAGCATTTGATTGATTGTGTTTTCAAGTAAAATATAGACGTTCATGTGACCTCATTTTATCATTCCAGAAAGTTTGTCTTTTTAGAGAGAAGTGATTTATCAAGAATATGAGTCATTTACTTAATCTGTCAATTGAAAAAATCCTTCAACTATTTCTCGTCCTTGGAAAATTCTTTTTGCGAGAACCAACTGCTTCTTTCATTCTTCCTTGCTACACGGTTGGGAAAACAAAACAACAATGGGTACCTCAAAGCCCTACACTGGGGCAATGAAAGGCACCATGCAAAAACCTCAAGCGAACCTAGGGGCAGATTAGAAGTTCTCACCCAATAGGTTCCCTGCTACAAGGTCATGATGAAAGACAACGATTGGTACCTCAAAGCCTTACATTAGGGCAATGAGGGGCATCGTGCATGAACCTCAAGTGTACCTAGGGGCAGATCAAAAGTTCTCACCCGTCGATGTTTTTAAACAAAAAAAAAAGAGGAAGTGAAAAACCCTGGGATTTCAATGGATTGATTAAATGGCTCCATTGTTGTCACTCCAAAATGGTCAAGTGACTAAATCAAATAGAACATACACTATGAGGCAGTTCCCAGAGAGATTTGCAAAAGATAGGACAAGGTTGCATGAATTATCACCTCTTTCAAAAGGACAGTCAATCTGTGTTTTCCAAAAAAAATCAAATCAAAATCAAAATAAAAAATAGGGAAAGACTATCATGAACATTGTACAACTTTCCATTACATTGCATTGTTGCATACAAAGTCCGCATTTACCGCATTTCAAGACAAAGGTTGCATGCATCTACATCCCTAAAAATCAGGTTAACTACATAGATTTCCTACATCTACTGTACAATCTTTTTGAATTTGGGATGATCGACCCTCTCAATGAGTCGATCTCTTGCTTTCTCATAAGGGTGGACCCTTGGGTACCAGTACCTATCGCCTTTAGAAGGCTACACGCCCTCACCTTCAGAGGAATACATGTCCTTGCCATCAGAGGACTACACGTCCTCGCCATCAGAGGGTTGCACGCCCTCGCCTTTAGAGGACTACATGTCCTCGCCTTCAGAGGGTTGCACGCCCTCGCCTTCAGAGGGCTACACGCCCTCGCCTTAAGAGGGCTACACGCCTTCACCTTCAGAGCACTACACGTCCTCGCCTTCAGAGGGCTGCACGCCATCGCCTTCAGAGGACTACACGTCATCACCTTCAGAGGGCTACACGTCCTCGCCATCAGAGGACTACACGTCCTCGCCTTTAGAGGGCTACATGCCCTCGCCTTCAGAGGACTACACGTCCTCCCTTTTGGAGGACTATATGTCCTCGCCTCCAATGGGCTACATGGCCTCACCTTTAGAGGGCTGCACGCCCTCGCCTTCAAAGGGCGACACATCCTTAACTTAGAGGGTTGCATGCCCTCAACTTAGAGGGTTGCATGCCCTCACCTTTAGAGGGCTACGCGTCCTCACTTTCAGTGGGCTCCATGTCCACACCTTAAGAGAATTTAAGGTCCTCTGCCCTTAATTGCTTAACCGAGACTTGCACTCCTGATTAAGGGGCCAGTAGTTTCCTTTTATCTGTTTCTGGGCCACCCTCTGATCCTGAAGAAGTGCCAACTGTGCGAGCACAACCAGAGGAGGAGGCTATCATGCAGCTACTATGTATACTGGGGCAAGATTTCACCCGTGCCACTGTAAAGAGACGAGTGCGGATCATGCGCACCAACATGACCACTCTTACACAAATATGGATGACGTTGCTACTTAGCAACATTCTGCCTAGCGACCACAATGTCGATCTCCCCCTACGGAAGTATCAGTTGGTCTGTGCCGTCTCGACATACGTAAGTATGCATATGGTTCAACTGATTTCTGATGCCATCTACTATTTATAGGGGTCGCGCCCACAAGACACCCAGTGTACCCGGAGAAGTCCAACAGGGTCCTGGGGTTTCCAGCTTTGATTACGAGCCTCTGTCAGTTTTACGGAGTGCCTGTCACCCCCAACAAGGTCATCAAGCAGGCACAGGGTGAGACACCACAACAGCCTAGGGATGGCCGACAGTGAGCAATAGACGCACCGCTGCCACCTTCAGAGCCCCTCAGCTCATCTACAAAGGCTGGAGCGTTGCCTACGGCCCATGGCCGACCAGCAGGCGACCAAGTCCAAAGCCAAAGGTAAGCAAAAGTACTAGGTTGGTGACCGACAAGTCATCACGCATCTAGCTCAAGACGTTAAAGAAGCGCTACTAGGAGGCAACCTAGAATTGACTGCGAAGAAGCTCCCCGTGAAGAGGTCCAGGTAGGGCACCATTGAAGAGGATTCCAGTGTGGCCCCACAAGTTGACACAGGCTTTGACAAACAACGATTCCAGAGCGGGGAACATCAATAGCGTTTCGAGGCCATCAAAGGATGGTCATTCCTTAGACAGAGACAGGGGCAGCTAAGGGATGATGAATTTCCGCACTTCCTTGGAGGAGGCGGAGCCATACAACCGGGATCGCCAAACTTGTGATTTATCTTTCATTACTGCTTTCAGTTATTCTATTATTCTATTATTTCCCTTGTGATCTGATGTTATCTACTTCCAATTATTATGTCCATTGTGATTGAACTGCACATGCAGTTATCTGTCGCATTGTGAGTAATTTACCGTTTTTGGCATATGGTCGTACTTACTTTACGATGATTTGTCTGAAACGCAAAAAAAAAAAATGTGTAGGTCTTGTGCTCTTTCGTTCGCACACCTTTTTCAAAAAAAAAATGTGATCTCGGGCATCAACTGTGTCTAGGTTACAAGCTGTTAAAAAAAAAGGGAAGAAAGAAAAAAAAACAAAAACAAACAAGAACAAAAAATATATCTTTCGGCTGAAAAGCCAACACGCTTTTGAAATGAAATAAACTTCCAGCTTTTCTTTGAAAAAAGATTCACTGATCATAACACCAGTTTTTGAAAAAAAATGTGTATGCACTTGAAGGGTGAATGCTGTGAAAATTTTCCCAAAAGCCCAAAATGGACTCGGATGAATGCATGAATTGATAAAGGAGCATATTTTGAAAACACTGGGTTGACTTAAATAGGGAAAAATGAATCCTGAGCCCTAGTGTGACATGACCATAAAACTTGATGCTTGAGTGTCCACATGGGTGCATGCATGACCAGTTTTGCATAAAATTTCCTAATCATCATTGTTGCATGTGTGTCATGGAAATAATGTGGGACATCCCTTTTATCCCGGAACCGCTGGCCAAACCAACACTCTGACATATATCATGTCCAGCCGTTCTACAAGCCTTGAGCCAAAATCCAAACTCACCATAAACCTTGACCCAGGGTGAGAATTCCCATCCTCGCCTTCAGAAGAAAACAAAACAAAAAAAGAAAGTTCTTGATCAAAGATCGGAAGAAAGCAAAAGAAGAAACTTCCCGATCAAAGATCGGAAGAAAGCAAAAGGAAAAAAAAAATTCCAATCAAAGATCGGAAGAAAACAAAAGAAATATACCAAAAGGTCTTTGGACCAGACAATATCTGAAAAATACAGAATTGTCACCACCAAATAAGGAAAGAAAGGAAACCACGACCCGAAGTGGTCCTCTCCCTTTGATTGCCAACCAAAATCCTGTGCGCTAGCGATTTTCTTGCCCCACACTAAACAAAAACAAAAAAGGAAAAGGCCCAAACACCCAGAGCCAAATTCCCACCAAAGAAACAAACCGTTCCCAAGAAAAAGTCCTATTGATCTAGATCACGCATGTAATCTTTGATTTGATAGGAAATGATTTGCAAAATCAAGTCATGACATATCTATGGTTCGGAATTAGGATGAAACACTTACCTGTGTGAGATTGATACACTTTGAGTGATTTTCTTCTATTTTTGTTGGACCCAGTGTTTCCTCTAAATGGTCGTTTAGAAACGAAATGCTAACATCCAAAATCTCGTTTATGGTTACGAGAAAAATTTCATCAACGTACTCTCCTTCCCCAATAGACACATTGTTTTTCATAAAAAAAATCATATGTTGCTCTGATTAGTTGGAAGTTTTGTTTATTTACTAAAGCATGTTCGCATTTTAGTGAAAAAACATCGAGACTATTTTAGTCTCACAGTTATCAAGAACTACGTCGGTCTGAGTTCCTCATCACAAATTGAGGATACGTAGGAACAAGAGCCTCGCTTTTGTCGGCCGCTCCACAATCTCTGTCATACTGACCCTGAGGTCAGGTGACATGCGGAGATACACAAGTAATTTCTCCGCATCAGACTACCTCTGTCAAGCACTAACCCGTGAGGTTAGGGGGCAGGCAGAAATAGCCCAAGTGGTTATCCATATAAATATTCTTTTGCTATCTGTAAGACTCAATGCCTGATAGCATGCAGAGACTAAGGTCATCTTCTGCACCCTTTGTTAATCGCGGCCAACAAGCCTATTGACACATAGAGATTTACGTCATCTTCCGCGCAGACTACCTTTCTCAAGCACTAACCCATGAGGTTAGGGGGCAGGCGGAAATACCCCAAGTGGTTATCCGTATAAACATTCTTTTGCTATCTGTAAGACTCAGCGCCTGATAGCATGCAAAGACTAACGTCGTCTTCTACACCCTTTGTTAATCGCAGCCAACAAGCCTGTTGACACACGGAGATTTATGTCATCTTCCACACAGACTACCTCTGTCAAGCACTAACCCGTGAGGTTAGGGGGCTGGTAGAAATACCCCTAGTGGTTATCCGTATAAACATTCTTTTGCTATCTGTAAGACTCAACGCCTGATAGTATGCAGAGACTAACATCGTCTTCTGCACCTTTTTTCAATCGCGGGCAACAAGCCTGTTGACACGCGGAGATTTACGTCATCTTCCGCACAGACTATCTCTATCAAGCACTAACCCATGAGGTTAGGGGGCAGGTAGAAATACCCAAGTGGTTATCCGTATAAACATTCTTTGGCTATCTGTAAGACTCAACGCCTGATAGCATGCAGAGACTAACGTCGTCTTCTGCATCCTTTGTCAATCGCGACC
Organism: Glycine max; assembly: GCF_000004515.6. Classification (NCBI taxonomy): domain Eukaryota; kingdom Viridiplantae; phylum Streptophyta; class Magnoliopsida; order Fabales; family Fabaceae; genus Glycine; species Glycine max. The sequence continues at coordinate 30,326,720 of NC_038244.2, forward strand.
AACAAGCCTGTTGACATGCGGAGATTTACATCATCTTCCACGCAGACTACCTCTATCAAGCACTAACCTGTGAAGTTAGGGGGCAGGTGGAAATACCCAAGTGGTTATCCGTATAAACATTGTTTTGCTATCTGTAAGACTCAACGCATGATAGCATGTAGAGGCTAACATTGTCTCCTGCACCTTTTGTCGTCCTGACCCGTGAAGTCAGGTGACATGCAGGGTTACCTTGTGGTCACCCGCACCTTTCATCAACCAGGGGCAAGCGAGCCCGTTGACGCACAGAGACTAACATTGTCTTCTGCACCTTTTGTCGTCCTAACCTGTGAAGTCAGGTGACACGCAGGATTACCTTATGGTTACCTGCACCTTTCGTCAACCAGGGGGCAAACGAGCCCATTGACGTGAAGAGACCGACATCGTCTTTTGCACCTTTTGTCATCCAGGGACAGCGAGTCAGGTGGTAGGAGGAGATACCTTATGGTCATCCGCGCCTTTTGTCAACCGAGGGGAACGATTTTGGCGGTATCAGGATGATGTTGGTTGTTCGGTGCTAATCATTTTCAAAATTTTTGCAGGTTTTTTACCCTCGTCGTCCGGAGACATTCAAGCCCGACGATGCGTGAGATTCTTCTCCGCTGGGCAGGGACGATCGACTGTGATGGCGTAGGGAAGTGTCGTGGTTGTCCAACTTTGTCGATTTCAAGACACTGAAATTTGTTGACACTTCTAATGCCTTTTCTTTTCTTTCTGAATGGCAGGTTCCACTGGTGGGGATATTGACCGGCCGAATGATGTTCCACTCGAACGAAATTAGTGTCTTATCTTTACTTCGCTTTTATCTCCAATAAAAGATAAGTAAAGAGGGGCAACTGCCATACCCTAATTTCATCCAGGGACCATTTGTTTGGTGGCATGCAACCTTTGCTTGACCGCCTCGAGGTACCTAACATCCATCGTTAGGTAATCCGCAAAGTTTCGCGACATTCTGGAAGTAAAAAAGAAGCATTGTTGCGCAATCCGTAAAGTTCCGCAACATTTTGGAAGTCAAGAAGAGCCTTGTTGCGTAATTCGTAAAGTTTCACAGCATTCTGGAAAGGAAGTGGGTGTCATTACGAAAGGCTTCCGTAATTTGTAAGGTTGCGTAATTCGTCAAGTCCAATATGCTTCCGTAAGGCTTCCGTAACTTTTCCGTAAATTACGAAAGAATGGGGGTGAACTTATCAAAAGGGGGGGTTCAAATAGAAGTTTTCGAATTTTCGAATCTGGACCCTTCCAGAATATTTTCGAAGCAGGGTTGCTTCCTTCTGGAGGAAGCAACCCAGCCTGCCTGGGCGAGCTGGGCAGCAACCTCCTCCCCCTTTTTCCTATAAATAGGCGAAATGGGGCTATTCCAAATATCCCTAACCCCCCTGGCTATGCATTTCAGCTGTTTTGGGTGAAAAAATTGTTTCCGTGAAGAAAATCCAAGCCGAGGTGCTTCCGTAACGCTTCCGAGATGTTTCCGTGAGCAAATCCGTGAAGGTTTTCTGTCGTTCTTCACCGTTCTTCGTTCTTCAATGGGTAAGTTTTCGAATCTGATACTTTCAATTCATTTCTTGTTTTTTTAGCTTTCATCTTCATTTCATTCATTTTTTATTTTCTTTTCTTCCGTCTTTAACACGCTTTTACCGTTTATTTACCGTTTATTTAAGCCATTTTCTTGCCTAATCAGTGTTAAAACAAAATCTAACCGATCGTTCACATTGTAACCTTGGTTAAACCAAAAAAAGCAAAATAATAATAAAATAATCAAAATATCTTGAAAAATAATAATAAAATAATCAAAATATCTTTGAATAAAATAATCAAAAAAATCAATCGGACGTTTTTCTTTGGAAATTTCCTTGCATCAATTGACTAATAACTAAAGTGAAACTAAGGCTAAAATCAACTCACAAATCAAGCTTTGTCCGCAAAAATCACTAAAAAAACGTTTTAAGGTCCAACAATCAACATGTAACTTTACCGCTTTTGCAAGAACTACGTAGGTTTGATTTCCTCATCGCAATTGAGGATACGTAGGAGCAAAATCCCCGCTTTTGTTGACCACCCCAAGAGATCGTTAATGGTCCAGCGCCTTAATGTTTCTCTGCTTTAAAAAACCAAGAGATCGTTAATGGTCCAACGCCTTAACGTTTCTCTCCTTTCAAAATCAAAAGATTGTTTAATGGTCCAACGCCTTAAACGACTTTTTGTTCGGTCAAAATATATCTTGCAAAATATGGATAAAAACAACTTAGCCAACGTTCAGTTCTCAAAGAACTACGTAGGTCTGATTTCCATATCACAATTGAGGAATACGTAGGAGTAAGGGAAACACCCTTATCGACCGCAAAAGGATAAAAAAATACAAAAAGGCATAAAAATACATAAAAACGTAAAAGGGAAATAAAACAAATTGAAGTCATATTTGAACACTCGATTAAAGGTTGTCCTCCCTTGTGACGGACACGTGGGGTGCTAATACCTTCCCCGTGCATAAATACAACTCCCGAACCTTTCACACTTAAAGTTCATAGCCCATACCTTTTCCAGTTTTTCTGACGTTTTCCTTGAATAAATGTTGGTGGCGAATCTGTGCATTTTCCTTTCTTGGAAGACGCATCCACGAGCCCCACGTCTGTTGGATGGAGTGGCCTCAAAATAATTAAGAACGGGATTGAATTAATTATTCCTAAACCTTTACTAATAAAAAATTTGCTCTTCTTAGAGTTTTACTTATGTTGTTAAGAGAATAAGAAGTAGAAGAGAAACTTAACCAACAATAAAAGTGGAAATTAAAATGCACAGTGGAAAGTAAAAGAGTAGGGAAGAAGGAGACAAACACACAAGAGTTTTTTTATTCGGCAACAACCCGTGCCTACATCCAGTCCCCAAGCGACCTGCGGTCCTTGAGATTTCTTTCAACCTTGTAAAAATCTTTTTACAAGCAAAGATCCACAAGGGATGTACCCTCTCTTGTTCTCTTCGAAACCCTAGTGGATGTACCCTCCACTAGAACTGATCCACAAGAGATGTACCCTCTCTTGTTCTCAGTCAAACCCAACTAGATGTACCCTCTACTTGTACCACAAAGGATGTACCCTCCAATGTGTTAAGACACAGGTCTCAGGCGGTTAAACCTTTGATACTTTGTGAATGGGGATACAAAAGAATTCTCAAGCGGCTAGTCCTTTGAACACTTTTGTATTAGGGAATGGGAAGAATCAAAAGAATTCTCAGACTGTGTCGTTTTGAATTCTTTGACAAGGGATAAGGGAGACACAAAAGAATTCAGGCGGTTAGTCCTTTGTTCTTTTGGAAAAAGGAGAAGAGAGACACAACAAGAATTCAGGCGGTTAGTCCTTGGCGAATTCTTTTTGGCAAAGGGAGAAGAGAATGAAAAGATGAATAGCACAAGTTTTCAAGGTTTGGAAAACCAGAAAACTTCAGAAAACTTTTGGTACAAAGAAGAAGAAGAAGAAGTTGAAAGAGATTCAAGCTTGTAAAGGATTGTATGAAATAAGTGTTCAAGATTGAAAGAATGAATTAATTGAAAATGCAAAACAAAGCCTTGCTTTTATAGACTCTTCATGTCTGGTCAAGAAGACCATTTAGAAGAGTTATAACTTTTCGAAAAACTTAAAACCAATTTGAAAAAGTCAAAACCTTTTTGAAGAGTTACATCTTTTGATTTATTCAGAAACAGTCACTGGTAATCGATTACCAAATCTGTGTAATCGATTACACAAGGCTTTTATGTGAAAGGATGTGACTCTTCACATTTGAATTTGAATTTCAACGTTCAAAGACACTGGTAATCGATTACCAAAACATTGTAATCGATTACAACTTTTTGAAATTAATCGGAACGTTGTAAATTCAATTTGAAAACTTTTTCAAAACAATTTTGCTACTGGTAATCGATTACCAGAGAGTAAAAACTCTTTGGTAAACATGTTTTGAGAAAAATCATGTGCTACTCAGTTTTTGAGAAAAACTTTTTATACTTATCTTGATTAAGCCTTCTCTTGATTCTTGAATCTTGATCTTGATTCTTGAGATCTTGAGCCTTGAATCTTGATTCTTGACTCTAAACTTTCTTCTTGAGTCTTGAATTCTTCTTGATTCTTATCTTGAACTCTTGAATTGTTCTTGATTTACTTTAGTTGTTCTTTGATTGATCTTTGAGCTTTTTGTCATCACCTTTGTCATCATCTTTTGTCATCATTATTTTTATCATCAAAACACCTTTGAATCACTTTTGATTCACCATGAAGCTTTGCTTCTACAGCGTCGCCCTCCCGCCGAAGGGTAGGTTGCGACAGTAATCAATTACATACTCATGGTAATCGATTACAACTTTGTAAATCAGTTTTGAAAACAATGCTGCCTACTGGTAACCGATTACTACCTTCTGGTAATCAATTACCAGAGAGTAAAACTCTTTGGTAATGATTTTGTGAAAACTTCTTGTGCTACTCAATGTTTTGAAAAACTTTTTCAGTACTTATCTTGATTGAGTCTTCTCTTGATTCTTGAATCGTAAGTCTGGAATCTTGATCTTGATTGTTCTGGATTCTTGATTCTTGAAACATGATTATTGAATCTTTGGAATTTTCTTAACTCTTGATTCTTTGGCATCATCAAAATAATATAGGAAGACATTGCTTCCACAAAAAATACTTGTTCTTGATCATCACTTTGTTGAGTTGTGGGTAGTCCACACACATTCTCATGCTACCGTCTTTCTTCTTCACCAAAAGCACCGTTGCTCCCTATTGTGACACACTTGTTCTCACGAACTGTTTCTACAACAAATCTTCTACTTGCTCCTTCACTTTTGCTAATTCCACAGGATACACTTGGTATTGTGTTATTGATACAGGACTAGATTCAAGCACTAGGTCTATGCCAAACTCAAGTTCCTTCTCAAGTGGTAACTCAATCATATCCTCAAGGAAAACTTTAGGAAATTCACAGACTATAGGCATCACCCTAACATCAAGAGACTACTTGGTAGTGGGAGAAAACAAAACAATAAAGGATTTAGCGTTCTCTAACTTCCTTGCTCCACAAACGCAGCTGTTCACCAAACTTGTAGATTTAGAGATGCTTGGGCACAAGCACCAAAGATTAAAGTCTTGTTCTTACAGTTGAGAAGAATATGGTTGGATGATAACCAATCCATTCCCAACACCACATCAAGATGAGATGGAGGCAAACATATTAAATTTACAGAGAAAGTCTTGCCATCGACCATCACAGAATAGTCTAAGCATGCACTAGAAGTAGTAATGGGCTTGTTAGTTGGGATAGACACTACGACTTCATATGGCAAAGAAGACACATGCAAATCTAGACTCTTTACACAATCAAAAGATATGAAAGAGTGTGTGGCTTCAAAATCATATAGCCCATCTACAAGTCTATTCCTTATGATGCATTTACCTTGGATGAAATCATTCGATGTTGCCACCTCTGACCTGCTCATCGCAAACACCTTTCCTGCCATCTTTGGCTTCAACCCATTGTTGCTCTTGTAGTTAGCCTTGACTTCACTTCCATTGTTGTCGTTCCTCTTAGATGCAGACCAACAATCCCTCAAGTAGTGCGGTCTTCAACATTGGAAACACTTAGCCTAACTGTTGTAGTTGTTGTTTTTTTGTACCCTGAGCCTCCTCCTTGAGCTTGGTTCGGTCTCTGATATGGCTTCTTGTGGTGCCCATGGTGCTTCTTGTCACTCCTCTGTTGCCCTCCAAACTTAGGCTCCATTTGCTTACCCTTGGCACTGGGCCTACGACACTGCACACCCTTTTAGTTTGATTTCTAAAAGCTAAACCTTTCAGCACTCAACACTCCTCTCTAAGTGGTATCTAGCTTGATCAAATAATTATAATGAGAGCTTAATAACTCATTATTCAACAATTTCTTTTTAAACTATACAAAAGGTAATCACTTTTTTTTTATCAACTTTTAGCTTAAGGCCAACTAACTCAAATTACTGTCAAGTGGATTATCACTTACAATATCTTTTCTTAAATCTTATTTTGAGATAAACAAGTATGTCTCAAGGCTATTAGATTCCAATTATGCAGCAAATTAATTCAAGATATCTCTAGTTAGCTATTAGTTTTCTTCACTAGTTCGAAGCTTTGCTAAACTAACCAAATTTTCCTAAATTCACATTTCTATCATAAATACTCTTTTCTATGCTCCATTTTGTTTTCAAACCTTTAGAAGTGTAGATTATGCAGTAAAGAAGGTTCATGCACTATATTGTACTCAAATATCCAAAAAATATATAAGGCAAAAATTAGTTATTGACTTGTGCAGAGCATAGAATGTAAAGCATACACACATACACAATTACACACACACACACACTTACTTACTTAACCAAACCAAACAAGAAGAATACTCAAAGTAAAAAGATTCTTTGCATTTGTATGAGCATAAGCAAACACAATTACCAAATCCTTTATCACGAACAACATAAGATCAGAAAAAAATAAAAGGCCATCCCAAATCTATAACACTTAACTGAACCCCTCACCACGATCCATTCAATGCAGGGAAATTACACATGTCATCATTGCACACATGTTAGATTTTTATTGGTGGAAGAGAAATTGGGGTAGGCAGTGAGTCTGGTAATTTAATTCCTCTACGAATCCAATGGGACCCTCTCACAGTATCATCCTCACTTAGCATTAATTGGTGAGTGCAAGACACATCAAGTTTTTTCTTGAATGAGAATTGACTTCATATTGGGAGGAGTCAATGCCAACCCTTTAGGCTAATTCTATTTTTGTCAATCACAAAAGGGTAACAAATAAAAAATTTACACTCTTATTTTGTTTCATTTTGTTGGGATCCCTCCTTAATTGAAGAGGTTCTAGAAAATTCTAGAGCTTTCTAGAAAAGTGTAGAATTTTCTAGAACGTCCTAAAGAACTCTAGAGTAGTGTAGAACTCTCTAGAAGCTTGTGGAAGTTTGTGGAAACCTCTAGAATATTCTGGATATGTGTGGAACCTTATGGAAGAGTATGGAAGGATATGGAAGGGAGTAGAAGAGTGTAGAGACTCCTAGAATGTGTGGAGCATTCTAGAGAATTAATCTCCACCCTAGGATACAAGTAATCTCCACCATTCATTGTGGAGGAGGAGTAGTATAAATAAGGGTAGGAGCCTTCATTCTTAACCATCCAAGACAAGAGTGAATTCACTTCTTAGAGTGAGAAAGCTAGAAAGTTAGAGAGCCTCTTTGAGAGAGAAGATAAATAGTTTGAGAAGTCTCTATCCTCAAGCTTGAGTGAGCCACTATAGAGTGAGTCAATTTGTAAACACATCCTTGTAACCCTACTATTCTTTTGTATAGTTGAAGAATCTCCATATTGGAGAATTATAATCATGTGCTCCTATTACTACCTTTAATTACTAAGTGCCTATCTTAACTTCACGAAGCGAGAAAGTCCGAGTTTTCCCAATAGTGGTATCAAGAGCCAAGTTCATCTGGAGCCGTCATTAGCTCGTGTAGTTCAAGATGGAGGATAATGTCGCTCATGATGGAGACATGTTCAAGCTCACGGCTAACAACTACTCATATTGGAAGCCGATGATGGAGGATCATCTATATTGCAAGGATTTGCTTGAGCCCATCATCTACAAAGACAAGTAAGAGTGACAATCAGTGGAAGTTACTAAATCGAAAGGTCGTTGCTATGATCCGTAAATACATTGAAAAACTCTCTTCGAGCATGTTTCTACTTACACAAATGCTTATGAATTATGGACAAAGCTTGAGTCCATGATTAAAAAAAAAACACCTCGTAATAAAGCCAATTTAGTTCGACGGTTAGTGAAGTTGGAGTATAAGGATGGTCATAGTATGATTGAGCACTTGAATAATTTTAAAGGGCTCGTAAATCAATCAACCAAAATTGAGATGAAGATTGATGATGAGTTGCAAGCCCTTCTACTGCTTAGTTCCTTGCTGGAAAGTTAGGACACACTCGTGGTTACACTTAGTAACTTAGCTCCGGAAGGAAAGCTCACTATGGATACAGTCAGTGACAGCCTTCTCAGTGAAGAAGCAAGGAGAATGGAACAAGGTGAGTCTATCCATCCCGAGGCTAATGTTATTGAGAATCTGGGTAGGAATGAGACTCGTGGACGTAATAAGAGTTGAGATCTGCATCAATCTCGAGGTAGATCCAAATCATGCTAAAAAATGACATGCTACTACTGTGGAAGGATGAGCCACAGGAAAATAGAATGTTGATCCTTCAAGAGAGATCAAAAGGTCGGTAACATTAAGCCAGACCAAGTCAGCCCAACAAAGAAGCAAGAAGAGAAGAATATTACTGCCGTAGTTTCGAAAGAAGATTTGTTATATCTCGTTGGTGAAGGTAATATCCTAAACATTGCTTGTGATGATAGTTTTTGGATTGTCGATTTTGGTGCTTCCTTCCATGTTGCTCCACATGGAAGTTTCTTCTCATCCTACCAAAGCGGTGACTTTGGTACGGTGCAAATGGGAAATAAGATAGGAGCAAGATCGTTGGGATAGGAAACATCACCCTGACAACAAGCACTAGATGCAAACTTGTCTTAAAAGATGTGAGGCATGTCCCGGCTATGCGCCTCAATCTTATCTCCGCTGGGAAGCTAGACGATGCTGGTCTGATGAACTACTTTGGTGAAGGAAAGTGAAAGCTCACCAAAGGAAGTCTAGTCATGGCTCGAGGAAAGAAGGAAGGATCATTATACGTGATGCAAGCTAAGCTCTGCAAAGGAGAAGTAAGCATAACCACTGATGATATGGAAGTATGGCATAAACGACTTGGGCATATTAGTGAGAAGGGTCTTCACATGATAGCTCAGAAACATTGGTGTAGGAAGCTGCTTCGACCCATTTGGTGAAATAATCTATTGCTACGAGAATGAAGCGATGACCATTCGAAGCCTTGGGTTCGATGGCCCCTATGACGTTTATCCCCCACATGGAAAAAGGCCAAGGGGCGGACATGACATTCAAAGGATGTGGCAGGGCATTGACATTGTCCGCGGACACTTGACATAAATGGAATTTCCTTACATGGGTGTAGCAATCACTTTCCATGGTGAGCCAGTAATAACCTGTTCTCAGGATCTTCGTGGCCATAGCATGCCCATTGGCGTGCGTTCCAAACGAACCCTTGTGGACTTCCTCGATCATGTGGTTCGCCTCTTTGGCATCCACGCATCGTAGGAGGGTCATGTCATGGTTTCTCTTATATAGTATGCTCCCGCTCATGAAGAAACCAGCTGCCAATCTCCTCAATGTCCTTTTATCATTGTCGGAAGCCCCCGATGGGTACTCTTTGCTTTCAACGAATCGCTTGATTTCGAAATACCAAGGCTTACCGTCCCACCTGACAACAATGCGCGGGTGTGCCACGACACCAGAACTCAATGTATGGTAGGTCCCCGTGCGGTGTTAGCTGGAACATGGACGCCAAAGTAGCAAGCACATCTGCCATTTGATTTTCCTCCCGGGGAACATGATGGAAGGAGATCTCATCAAAGGAATCAGCCAACTCCTTGATATAGGCTATGTAGGGTATCAACTTGGGGTCTCTAGTTTCCCATTCCCCTCTCAGCTGGTGAATCACCAGTGCTGAGTCCCTGTACACTTTGAGCAGTTTGACATTTGAGTCAATTGCCACCTGGACGGCCAGGGCACACGCTTCATACTCAGCCATATTGTTGGTGCAGTCAAACCCCAGCCTGGCTGTGAAAGGTATACAATGATTGTCTGGAGAGACCAATACTGCTCCAATGCCATGGCCTAGAACGTTTGACGCTCCATCAAACCACATGGTCCACTTGTCCCGGTCCTCGTCTAGTTTTTCCTCAAACAAGGCCATGATGTCCTTATCCGAGAATTAGGGATGCATGGGCTGATAGTCGTTGAGAGGCTACTGAGCCAAATAATCTGCCAAGGCACTTCCTTTTATTGCTTTTTGGGTGACGTAAACTATATCAAACTCGGATAGCAAAACTTACCACCGGGCAATTCATCCTGTGAGAGCAAACTTCTCAAAGATGTACTTAACCGGGTCCATCTTGGATATCAACCAGGTGGTATGAATCAGCATGTATTGTCTTAGACGGTGGGACATCCAGACTAAAGCACAACACGTTCTTTCGAGCAAGGAGTAATTCATTTCATAGGCCGTGAACTTCTTACTCAAGTAGCAGATAGCGCGCTCTCTCTTCCCGGACTCGTCGTGTTGCCCCAGCATACATCCCATCGATTCATATACAAGATGAGCAGCCTTCCGGGTACCGACAGCATAAGCACAAGAGAGTTCATGAGACACTGTTTGATCATTCCAAATGCCTCTTGACAATCCTCGTTCCAGCGGACGGATTGGTTTTTGCGTAAGAGTTTGAACAACGGCTCACAAATAGCAGTGAGCTGTGATATGAATCTGGCAATATAATTCAAACATCCCAGGAAACCTCGGACCTGCCTCTCAGTACGGGGTTCCGGCATCTCGAGGATGGCCTTCACCTTTTCGGGGTCCACCTCTATCCCTTTCTGGCTCACGATGAAACCTAGCAATTTCCCTAATTTGACTTCGAAGGTGCACTTAGCGGGGTTTAACCTCAATTGATACTTCCTAAGCCATTCGAACAACTTCCGTAGGTTGACAAGGTGTTCCTCCTCGGTCTTAGACTTGGCAATTATGTCGTCCATATAGACCTCGATTTCTCGGTGCATCATATCATGGAACAAAGCCACCATAGCCCGTTGATAAGTTGTCCCGGCGTTCTTGAGTCCAAAGGACATCACCTTATAACAGAATGTTCCCCACAGGGTGACGAAGGTAGTCATTTCCATATCCTCCGGCACCATTTTTATCTGATTGTAACCGGAGAACCCATCCATAATGGAAAACAAAGCGAAATTGGTCGTATTATCCACGAGGATATCGATGTGCGAAAGAGGAAAATTGTCTTTGGGACTGGCTCGATTCAGGTCCCAATAATCCACACACATTTGCACTTTTCCATCCTTCTTAGGGATTGGTACAATGTTGGCAACCCATTCTGGGTACCGAGTGACAGCCAAAAAACCAGCGTCAAATTGTTTTTTTACCTCTTCTTTTATCTTCAAGGATGTCTCGGGCTTCATCCTCCTCAGTTTTTGTTTTACCGGGGAACACTCAGGATTTAGAGGTAATCTGTGTTGTACGATATCAGAACTCAAACCAGGCATATCTTGGTATGACCAAGCAAAGATGTCTTGGTAGTCTTTTAGCAGGACTGTCAATTCTTCATGGATGGGGGCGGTCATACCCGTACCTATCTTTACCTCCTTTTTCCCATTGCCGGTTCCTAAGTCCACTACTTCCGTCTCTTCTTCATGAGGCCCCATTTCTTGGTCCTCATGGGCGACTATCTTCTCCAACTCTGGGGGAAGTCCCACATCTTCGTTCTCTTCATCCTCTGTCTGATCCGTTTCTTGCTCAAAATCGATGGTCGGGTCCCAGGTATTAGGACCTTCGAGGGACTCGTCGTCGGATCTGGCGTTTTAAACGTAAAGAATATAAACATGCAAATGGATGAGAATGGGTAGAGACGTATGAACAGATGAAGAAAGATCTTTGTATTATAAATTCAGGAACAAAAGACATAAAGCCCTAGCAAAAGGAAACTCTAAAGCCTAGGCCTAGCCCAAACCAATACTTCTCGTAACTAGGAAAAGCGAGACTTGCCAAAGAAAAATTCAAGTTGGTTGCTACAGACATTCGGAAAGAGTGTGCTGGGTTATGAGAAGAAAATGCAGCTACCACAAGAGCCCTTGAACAAGAAACCAAGAGGACTCGCAAGGAAGAGCATGGCCATGAAAAATTTCGTGGAGCTTTGTGGGGCAGCAACAGTGAGCTCAAGCTTCGAAGGGAAGAGAAAAACCAATCACGAGCACATAGCATGGTCTTGAAAGAGGAGTTAGCCGCTTACTCAAGGTCCAAAAGAAACTTGTCTCAGCGTTTATGCGAGACAGAGACCAACATGTTAGCCATCGTCAGCAAGTACCAAGAAGAACTAAATCTAGCCACGACCCATGAGCATAAAGTGGCGGACGAGTATGCCCAAGTGTACGCGGAAAAGGAGGCTAGAGGAAGGGTGATCGACTCGTTACATCAAGAGGCAACAATGTGGATGGACCGATTTGCTCTTACCTTGAACGGGAGTCAAGAACTTCCTCGATTGCTAGCCAAGGCCAAAGCGATGGCGGACACCTACTCCGTCCCCGAGGAGATCCACGGACTTCTCAGCTATTGTCAGCATATGATAGATTTAATGGCCCATATAATTAGAAACCTCTAGGAAGTTTGTACGGTCACTCAGATCTTGACTAGTTATAACTTTCTGAATAAAATGAGTTTATCGCATGTTTTTACTCCAAAGATCAGTGTGAATCAAATCACTCCCGCATTTTATCTCTAGCATGCATTCATTTTTTTACCTACTCCTCACGTTTGGTTTTTTAGGAAAAACACCATAACTAAATGTGCCCCAAGGCATCCCTATCGCACCAGATCCAAATCTAGAACGATGGGTGATCAAGAGGAGACACAGGAACAGATGAAAGTCGACATGTCGTCTTTGAAAGAGCAAATGGCTTCCATGATGGAGGCCATGTTAGGAATGAGACAACTCATGGAGAAAAACGTGGCCACCGCTGCCATTGTTAGCTCGGCTGCCGAAGTAGACCCAACTCTCCTAGCTACCGCGCACCATCCTCTCACAAATGAGGTAGGACGAGAAAGGAGCACACTGGGGCACATCAGCAACCCCCATTTGGGATACAATCGGGTGGCTTACCCTTACGGATTACCGCCTAATTACATGCTGCCAGTCATGCATGATGATGCGGGTTATGTCTCTTCCCCCATCCTTGAAAGGGAGCCTCCTCAACAGCCCGACGAGGTCCACGAGGATCATCGAGAGTATGCCCAAGGGGATGTCGATTTCTACCCCCCGATCCCCATCGAGGGGCCGACACCCAACACATTGCCTCAGCACAACCTCACAGCACAACCAATATTCTTGTCCAAAAAAGGACCACCCCCAGCGGCGGAAGAAAGAAGGAAACTCGATCTCATCGAGGGGAGATTGAGAGCTATTGAAGGCTTTGGCGACTATCCGTTTACAGACATGGCGGATCTTTGCTTGGTACCGAATGTCGTCATCCCCCCAAAATTCAAGGTACCTTATTTCAACAAGTACAAAGGGACGACTTGTCCTAAGAACCATCTTAAGATGTATTGTCGCAAGATGGGGGCGCATTCTAGGGATGAAAAGTTGTTAATGCACTTTTTCCAAGATAGCTTGGCTGGAGCCGCGGTCATTTGGTACACTAATCTGGAAGCTTCCCGTGTCCGTACTTGGAAGGATCTGATTACTGCCTTCCTTAGGCAATATCAGTACAATTCCGATATGGCTCCCGATCGCACTCAGTTGTAGAACATGGTTAAGAAGGAAAGTGAGACCTTTAAAGAGTACGCTCAGTGGTGGAGAGACCTGGTAGCACAAGTGGCCCCTCCCATGGTCGAAAGGGATATGATTACCATGATGGTAGACACCTTGCCAGTGTTTTACTATGAGAAGTTGGTAGGCTACATGCCTTCCAGCTTCACGGACTTGGTATTCGCCAGGGAAAGAATCGAAGTAGGGTTGAAGAGAGGGAAGTTCGATTACGTCTCCTCCACAAGTACCAATGCTAGGAGAATCGGAGCAACTGGGGAAAAAAGGAAGGAAGGAGATACCCATGCCGTCACTTCGGCGCCCGCATGGGCCAAGCCCCCGCAGACCTCTCATGGTACGCATCAGTACGCATAACATCATCCAAGCTTCTTAGCTCGCATCGGGAACTCCTCCAATTCAGCACCCGTACATCCTAGAGTGCCCGCCCCCATCCAGAGGGAGGCCCCCCAAGCTCCGGCTCCAACCACGACTCGCCTGGCCGGCAATGCCCACTTTGGTGCCGATTCCAATGCGATGAGAAACATTCCCCTGAGGCCAATTCTAGAATTCACCCCGATCCCAATGACGTACGAAGACCTCTTGCCATCCCTCATCGCCACCGAAAAATGCTTGGCCCTTAAATACAAGGTCCAACATTTGATAGACGCCAGATGGCTGACGTTTCAAGAGGATCGGCCCAACATGAAAATAAACCCGCTCGCCAATCATAGAGGGGGAGTAGTTAATGCCGTCGAGTCGGATAGGCCGCGCATGTCCAAGCCTTTAAAGGGTGTGATGACCCCCAAGAGGTTTATCTACGAGGCCCTACAAAAGGGGGGCGTAATTCCGCACGGTGGGCATGAAGAGGATTCTTGTTTGTTGCATCCCAGCGAGCTACATAACATGGAAACATGTTTAGCAGTGGAAGACCTTTTGCAACAGATGATAGATCAAGGCCGACTAGAAGTCGGCGATAAGGGGAGGGAAGAGCAACATATATGTATGCAGTTCGCAGATGAAAGAAGTTTTGGGAGGCCTAAACCTTTGGTGATATATTTCACCAAGGACGCAGCTCCACAAAAGCCCCGATACCCCTTGGTAGTTAAACCTGTTCCTTTCCCATACCAAAACAGCCACGCAGTCCCGTGGAGGTATGCATCTCCAAGTGAAAGGAAAGAAGAGGCCACCGACATCAGCTCATTGTCACCCAAGGTGACCAATTTCACGGGGCTGAGCGGCGTGACCCGCAACGGTCGCGTGTTTGCACCACCCGACCTGCTGACTCACTCTGAACGAGGATATTCCAGTGAAAGGTCTTTCGGAGAAAAGGGATGGCTATGGCAAGAAGGAAGTGTCACTAGAGGAAGCAAGCGAGTTTCTCCGAATTATTCAAAAAAGTGAGTTCAAGGTCATTGAGCAGCTCAACAAAACCCCGGCCAGGGTCTCTCTTTTGGAACTACTCATGAGCTCTGAGCCTTATCAGGTTTTGCTAGTAAAGGTCTTGAACGAAGCTCATATGGCCCAAGATATCTCTGTAGAAGGCTTTGGGGGACTCATCAATAATATCACCGCCAACAACTATCTCGCCTTCGCCGAAGAAGAAATCCCTGCCAAGGGGAGAGGGCATAACAAGGCTTTGCATGTATCAGTCAAATGCATGGACCACGTCGTGGCCAATGTGCTCATCGATAACGGTTCCAGTTTAAACGTAATGCCCAAAAGCACGTTGGAGAAATTACAGTTTAATGCTTCCCATCTAAAACCAAGCTCCATGGTGGTTCGTGCCTTCGACGGCACCCGCCGAGAGGTTAGGGGAGAGATCGACCTCCCTGTACAGATAGGCCCCCATACCTGTCAGGCTACCATTCAAATAATGGATATTAACCCCGCTTACAGCTGCCTTTTGAGGCGCCCGTGGATCCACTCGGTGGGAGTCGTTCCCTCTACACTTCACCAAAAATTGAAATTCGTAGTACAGGGGCTTTTGGTTATCATATCGGGCAAGGAAGACATCTTGGTGAGTTGCCCGTCCTCTATGTCATATGTGGAAGCCGCGGAGGAGTCATTAGAAACAGCCTTCCAGTCTTTTGAGATAGTAAGCATTGCCTCCGTAGATTCCTTCTCTGGGCAACCTTGCCAGTCCGATACAGCAGTAATGGTGGCCCGGGTGATGTTGGGGAATCGTTACGAGCCTAGAATGGGTTTAGGCAAGGACAACGGCGGCAAAACCAGCCTGATAAGCGTGGAAAGTTTGGGTTAGGCTATAAACCCACACGAGGGGACATAAGGAAAAGCGTTGCGGGAAGGAAGAACGGAGGTCAAGGCTCGCGATTGGGATGAGAAGTCGAAGGGCGCCTGCCCTGCCACATCAGTAGGAGCTTTATAAGCGCGGGTCTAGGACACGAAGGCCAAGTCGTTGCGATATGCAAAGATGATTCTCCGAGTGGGTCGGATTTGGTACGACCATGCCCTCCTGGTTTTCGACTAGGAAATTGGTGAGTGGAGGAGCGCCCAGACATTTCCGCGTACACTTTGGCATACTCGTCCACCACTTTATGCTCGTGGGTCATGGCTAGATTTAGTTCTTCTTGGTACTTGCTGACGATGGCTAACATGTTGGTCTCTGTCTCGCATAAATGCTAAGACAAGTTTCTTTTGGACCTTGAGTAAGCGGCTAACTCCTCTTTCAAGACCATGCTATGTTATCGTGATTGGTTTCTCTCTTCCCTTCGAAGCTTGAGCTCATTGTTGCTACCCCACAAAGCTCCATGAAATTTGTCACGGCCACGCTCTTCCTTGCGAGCCCTCTTGGTTTCTTGTTCAAGGGCTCTTGCGGTAGCTGCATTTTCTTCTCGTAACCCAGCACACTCTTTCCGGACGTCTGTAGCGACCAACTTGAATTTTTCTTTGGCAAGTCTCGCTTTTCCTAGTTTGATTTTTAGAGCTCGGACTTCTTCATCCTCTTTCGGAGCATCGAAGTTCTCTTCGTTGATAATCTTTAACTTGGAGAGCCAATCTAACCCTCGTGTATGAACTTTCAGCCATTCATGATAACCACCAATGATGCCATTACGAATGCCCCTTAGTTCTTTAACTTTCCTTAACGAGCTTTCCCACGCCTTATGGACTCTATGTATAATCTTGAAACTTTGCGCGCCGAAATCTCTCACAAGGAAAGGAGAGATGCTTTCTTCCATCGGTGCTCCCCTCATGGGGTACCCTATTTGTCTTATAGCAAGCACAGGATTGTAGTTAATGATACCCCTCGTTCCTATCAACGGGATGTTTGGGTAGTCCCCACATGTGAAGAGAACTCCCTCCTTTCCTTCCTTCCATCGTGGAAACTAGTTGATTGTTCTGCCTCCTATCCCAGCCAAGTGTTGGTCCCAATCTACTCTCCTCTTCTCGACACATGAACGATGGCTTCGGAGCAGACATGGATTCCTTATGTCTTGTTGGAATAGGTGCGAAACCAACCATACACAAAGAACGGGTAAACAGCAGATGATCCGTGCACTACTCTTCTTGCACCTTCGGTCAAATGTGTCAAATAAGTCTGCCAAGATAGCTACCACTGGGCTTTCTTTGCTATGGTGATATGCAAGGAAAGCATCAATTGTGGCTAGGTCCACCAAACCATCCATGTTTGGAAAGAGGATAACCCCAAAGATTAGCAATGCTAATACGTCCATAAACGGGACCCACTCCTCTTGATTCGCTATATCCCTTGCCTTGCATTCTAAGTACTTCTGTGGTAGGCCCACTACGCCATTTCGAGTTTGCTTTACACGATCCAATCCTCTCGCCGAATCCCTGACCACAACTGCAATCTTGCTCAAGGAGGGAAGAAACCCGGAGAAAAGATACGGTTTCCTTCCCCCGAGAGGACATCCTAGAATCTCCTCAAATTCTTCAACAGTCGGTACTAATTGGAAGTCTCCAAACGTGAACCATCTCAAGGGCTGGTCATAGTATTGGGTGAGTGATACAATGGCTTCTGTGGATATCTCTGCTATGGTCAAATCTAAGATCTTTCCGTACGCCTTGCGGAAGGCTTGCATTTGGAGAGGTCCCATTAACCGCCCCAACTCCTTAATGCTGGTGATATCTAGGCCCTTAATCTTGACTTGATAAAACCTTTTTCCAGTTTGATTTGTTCCCATGTTTACTAAAGTGAAACAAAAACCCAGTGCGAATCAAAACTCTGACATCTATCATGGGTGGAATGGATGAATGCATGAAGAAATGCATATGACACAGATGCAATTTATGAGTACGGGGGCCCGGGAAATTGTCTCCTTTTTAGATACAACATCTCGGGGCAGCATGATGCCCGACGTATGTATTTAAGAAGGTGACACGAACCCTCCGTTGGTTTGCCAAAGAGAGGGGATCAAGACAAAACCCGTGCATGATGCATATGCGAAAGGCACAACATGGGGATGTACATAGTACGACAATATTCACAAACAAATATAATCAAAGGGGTACACGACATTTGACTACATGCATGGGAGTGTGAAAAAATGGCACGCAACGTGTTTGCTTCGTGCCCCTATTTTAGGGACCTACATGGGAGGGAGCTAAAAGGGCTTTCAGTGATAATTCCCAAGGTGGTCATATCTCTCTTGATGGTCTCTAGAGGTATCATCCCCTTCGAAGAACATATTGCAGCAGTAGGGACTACAAGCAACAATATGCTATCAAAGAGAAAAACTCTAGATGAGGGTTCACTGTAATCAAGCAAGTCGGAGACCTAGCATGATCACAGATTCACCTCCACTCCTTATGTTCCCATGAACCCGGGTATAGGGCCCTTTTTTCAACTCACCGTGTGTGCAAATAGTGTTGGTGTTTGTGTGCATCAAATGAATAAATATTTACCTCATGCGTACATTTTAAAACGCACTAAAAGCATCAAAGAGTTATATATACAAGAACATAAGAAAAATAAAGGGAAATCAACAAAGGAGAAAGTCATGATAAAACATTGCAAAGATTAAATGGCCTAACTCTCTAAAAACAGTCCCCAGTGGAGTCGCCAACTATCGCAACCTACCCTATGACGGGAAGGCGACGCGTGACTCGCGGGTGTGTCTTCCAATAAAGGAATACGGGCGGAGTCACCACCAATGTTTATTTGAGGAAAATGTCGGAAAAACCGGAAAAGACGTGGTATACGAACTTCAAGTGAAAGGTTCGGGAGTTGTATTTATGCACGGGGAAGGTATTAACACCCCACACGTCCGTCACAAGGGACGACAGCCTTTAATCAAATGTGCAAACATGACTTCACTTTGTGTTTTCTTCCCCTTATTCACGTTCCTATGTCTTTTTATGCCTTTTATACATTTTTTTTATCTTTTTTGTGGTCGAGAAGGGTGTTTCCCTTGCTCCTACGTATCCTCAAGGAAGAATTCAGACCTACGTAGTTCTTTGAGAACCAAACGTTGGTTAAATTGTTTTTATCCTTTTTTTGCAAAATATGTTTTTATTGAATGAAAGGTCATTTAAGGCGTTGGACCATTAAACAATCTTTCGATTCTTTTGAAAGGAAATAAAACATTAAGGCATTGGACCATTAATGATCTTTTGTTATTTTTGAAAAGAGGTAATAAAGCTACGTCTTGATTTTAGGCCTTTTTTTAGAAATCTACATTTAACCAATAAAAGCGAAAAAGACCATTTTAAGACGTTGGACCTTAAAAATGGCTTTTTTAGGTGATGACAAAAGTTTGATTTACGAATTGATTTTAGCCTTAGTTTCACTTTGGTTATTAGTCAATTCGATTAAGAAAGAAAAAATCTCAAAGAAAAAATGTCCGATTGATTTTTTTTTTTTTTACTAGAAGGTATTTTTTTTATTATTATATTATTATTTTGCCTCTTTTTTTGGTTTTAAACGTGGTTACGGCATGACTGAACAGTCGGATTTCATTTTAACAGAAATTAAAAGATGTTACAATACGAATGATCGGTGAAGATTTATTTTATTTTTGATTAGGCGAGAAAATGACTTAAATAAATGACTAAAGCACGTCAAAAGGGGGTACGGAAAGTAAATGAAATAAAAATAAAAAATACGCGAAAAAAATGAGGACCACTAAGGGTACATAGAATGAATTGAAAAGTTCGATTTCGGGAACTTATCGGTTGAAGACCAAAGAACGACAAAGAACGAACGAAGAACGACGAAGAACGGCGGAAAATCTTCGCGAAATCACCCACGGAAACGTCTCGGAAGCGTTATGGAAGCGCCTCGGCTTGGATTTTTTTCACGAAAACAATTTTTCTCACTAATTTTAAGTGATTCTCAGATACCAGGAGGGTTGAACATTTTGTTCTTCCCTCCTTCCCCTATTTATAGGGAGAAGAAGGAGAAGCTTGCCACTCAGCTCGCCCAGGCAAGCTAGGTTGCTTCCTCCAGAAGGCAGTGCCTTCTGGTGGAACTTCTTGAAGGCCCACTTGGGCCTGGTTGCTATTTGCGCCCCCCTGTTTACTTAATACACCCCCTTGCCTTTTTTTGTGGATTCTTTTTTTGTAACGTTACGGAACCTTACGAATTACGTAGCGATACTTGTTTTCTTTCCGTAATGTCACAAAACCTTATGGATTACGTAATCATCCCTTCTTTGGCTTCCGGAATGTTACGGAACTTTACGGATTACGCATTAACACTTCCTTTTGACTTCCGGCATGTCACGAAACTTCACGGATTTGGAGATTGAAAAACTCGATGTCAAGATGACATTCCTTCATGGTGATCTAGAGGAAGAGATCTACATGGAGCAGCCCGAGGGATTCAACGTTCCGGGCAAGGAAAACTTAGTGTGTCACCTCACGAAGAGTTTATATGGCCTTAAGCAAGCACCGAGGCAATGGTATAAGAAGTTTGACGCTTTCATGGCAGAACATGATTTCAAAAGGACGGAAAGCGATCATTGTGTCTTCATAAAGAGGTATGCAAGTGGTGACTTTCTCATACTTCTACTCTATATGGATGATATGTTGATTGTTGGACAAGATCGCATAAAAATAGTTGCTTTGAAGAAATATCTAAGCAAGAGTTTTGCCATGAAAGATTTGGAATTGGCTAAACAAATTCTTGGGATGAGAATAACCCGTGATAGGACGAAAAGACTGTTATGGCTATCCCAAGAAACGTATGTTGAGAAGGTGTTGGAAAGATTCAACATGCACAAATCAAAGTTGGTTAACACACCACTTATTGGACACTTCAAGCTGAGTTCAAAGCAAAGTCCCACAGGTGAGAAAAAAATAGAGGAAATGAAGAAGATTCCATATTCATCTGTAGTAGGAAGTCTCATGTATGCAATGATATGCACAAGACCACATATCGCCTATGCAGTTGGAGTCGTCAGTCGCTTCTTGGCCAACCCGGGGGAATGAACATTGGGTTGCTGTCAAATGGATCCTCCGATATCTACGTGAAACTTCCAAAAGATGTTTATGCTTTAGAAAAGGAAAACCTGTGTTAGAAGGATACACAGATGCAGACTTGGCCGGTGATATTGATTCAAGGAAATCAACATCGGGATACCTAACTACTTTTGCAGGAGGAGCTATTTCCTAGCAATCAAAGTTGCAAAAGTGTGTTGCACTATCCACCACTAAGGGGAATACATCGCATCCACTGAAGCTTGCAAGGAGATGTTGTGGATGAAGAACATGTTGCAAGAGCTAGGAATAGATCAAGATAGGTATGTGTTGAAGTGTGATAATCAAAGTGCAATTTACTTGGCAAAGAACTCAACATTTCATTCTCACACAAAGCACATTGACATAAGGTATCATTGGGTCCGAGATGTCCTCGAGGAAAAGAAAGTACATCTTGACAAGGTTCACACAGATGAGAACTGGTTAGACATGATGACCAAAGTACTAGCGAAAAAGAAGTTTGAAGATTGCTGTCAAGGTGCCGGTTTGCTACTACCCCCCAATTAAGTCAGGAGGGGAAGATTTGTTGAGATCCCTCCTTAATTGGAGAGGTTCTAGAAAATTCTAGAGCTTTCTAGAAAAGTGTAGAATTTTCTAGAACGTCCTGTAGAACTCTAGAGTAGGGTAGAACTCTCTAGAAGCTTGTGAAAGACTGTGGAAACCTCTAGAATATTCTAGAGATATGTGAAACCTTCTTGAACCTTCTGGAAGAGTATGAAAGGATATGGAAGGGAGTAGAAGAGTGTAGAGACTCCTAGAATGTGTGGAGCATTCTAGAGAATTAATCTCCACCATTCATTGTGGAGGTGGAGTAGTATAAATAAGGGTAGGAGCCTTCATTCTTAACCATCCAAGACAAGAGTGAATCCACTTCTTAGAGTGAGAAAGCTAGAAAGTTAGAGAGCCTCTTTGAGAGAGAAGATAAATAGCTTGGGAAGTCTCTATCCTCAAGCTTGAGTGAGCCACCGTAGAGTGAGTCAATTTGTAAACACATCCTTGTAACCCTACTATTCTTTTGTATAGTGGAAGAATCTCCGTATCGGAGAATTATAATCGTGTACTCTCATTACTATCTTTAATTACTAAGTGCCTATCTTAACTTCATGAAGCGGGAAAGTCCGAGTTTTTCCAACACATTTACTACTACTATTTTAATAAATTGAAAAATATTAAACAAATTCGTAAATCTAATATAATAAAATTTGTGAATAATTTTTTTGGTTCGGTATTCATGTGTCCATCAAATAGCAGCTCTCAAGGTTCGTACAACCTGTGTCATGATGCGATGCTTTGTAAAAAAATGGTTCAGTTACAAACCACATATATTAATTAATGCATCAATTTTCGAAAACTAATTACACTAATCACCTATCAATTAATCACATATATATTTTTTCAATTTACGAAAAAGTATAACCTACCAAAATTAATTTACTTAGACATAATTATAACCTTTCAAAACTATAACCTACCAAAATTAAGAGTTAAATATGTTTCGCCAAGCTATCTACTACAACATATACTACAAGAAAAATGACCTATACCTACAGACAAAAACTATCACTGTAAATAAAAAATCCATAGGTAAATGTATGATAGACTTTATCCTACAGACATTTTTTCTATCAACTTTGAGGGGACGTATAGTGATGGCTAATTGTTTGTCACTATAGGTTTTACCTACTATGTATAGTGTGTAGGTAAAAGTCATTAACTTCTACTTACATTTCCTAACTGTAGGTAAAAGTCTTTAATATGTACCTATTATCTTCAACTGTAGGTAAAAGTCATTAACTTCTACTTACATTTCCTAATTATAGGTAAATGTCTTTAATATGAACATCATTTGAGACCGCAAGAACCTTCTTTCCCATTAACCGATGCCACAAAACTGCACTGTTTAGAAACAAGGCCAGAACCTAGGATTAGATATGTTCAAACATGATGTAATAATCACTAGAAATCTTCAAGTAACCTTCAAGGAAAAAAAGTATTTTCTTTTCGTTTGTTGCAATTTTCAATTAGTACTTACCTGTAGTAGTCAGGATTGGGAGCAAAGGTGGTGGTATTGAGACCACAACTGACTCTCAATCATGTTGAAGTGAAGATTCCCCACATACAATTTTCGGTCCACAGCTCCATAGGGGCCAGTTACACTGGCTGCTCCACCAGAAGCATTAGATTGAACAAGGTTCTTTTCAGCTTCAGAAGGTTTCACCATTATAGGTTGTCCAAGAAGAAGTGGGCCAGAGAGAGCAATAGCCATTGGCACTGACATCGCATCATAAAATTCAATATACCTGCATCCTCATCAAGAACTTGCATCAAGTTTTCAGAACTAATAAACAAAGTTGCAATCAAAACTTACAAAGCATACAACAAAGAGATGTAAGGAAACAAAAACTATAGTGCAGACAGATCAGGCTGAGTTTCATTTGATGTATCTGACTTGTAAAGTAAATGTTAGCCTGTCATAATAAACATTAAAAGCTAAAGCATGTATTAATCATTAAATTGACAATTCAATCAAGAGAGAATAAGAGAAAATGATAGGAAGGAAAGCATCTGAGACCAATGTTTTTAAAACTGGACCAGTCATTGAACTAAGGCACTAATTCAAGGTTCAATGTTCAACCATGGTTAAACTGCGATCGAACTGGTATTAATAAAATAATAAAATTTGATAATACATAAAATAATATGAAAACATAATATAATTTTATAAAACTAAAAATGAAACATAATGCTATAGATTCAAAGTTCAAACCAAAGTCTAAGTTTCAACAATACACAACAAGGTTCATTAACCATAACAAGTTTAGGTTCATTTTTTCATGTTTTTAAGGGAAACAAATCAAAATTAACATTATATTAAGCATTTTTCATTGACCCATTGTAAACCATTTTTCTGGTCTGACCAATTTTCAGAACAGTGATTGAGACTGGAAGAGGCAGGATTAGAGACGGTAACACGTACTTTGGAGATATATATATACATTGGAAAATCCAACCCTAGGAAAAGAAACCAAACCAAAAACTAGCAGCTGGCCTTGCTCAATAACTCACTTGTCAGATAATAGTAAAGTCAAACAGAACCAAATCCATGAGCATCTCATCTAGTAGCTACTTATAGCCATTATTTCTATAAAAAAAGGTAGAGATATAGAAAAGGAGAGTAAAATTTCCTCCATATCAACCTTACCAAGCCCCACAACCAATACAAGGGGCTTCCAATTAATAAATGGAGGAAAATAAACTAACAAGGGTATCAACATACAAATGAAATCATCATTGTATGACATGCAGAGGAAGAAAATTGGGAATAGGACCAAACAGAAAACTAGGATTATGTCATCTACCTTGAATGTGCAGCATGAATCGATTAAACATGAGTGCAAGGTATTCCCACCATCCCTCATCATTATCGCATTGCTAGTCCATTTAAAGATACAGTTAAACATGATTCTTGGATGTTGATATCCTAATACCACAATAGCACATACATAAGAACAAGAGATTATTTGACAATAAAACACATACCCAACTCCAATAATAATCTAATAAAAAAAGAGCAACGAAAGCATTTTAAAAATAATCCGGATTGCTGATCTTGATAGAATCTGAAAATAAAATAAAAAGATAGTACCAGATAATGCAGTAGATTGATTGATGCCATTAGGCTTGTTGACTTGATGTCCCTGGCATTTAGGATTACCATCATCGATCAAAGACGCGTCGTGATCTTCCTTAGCCATAATCGGCTTCAACAAGCTTTAACGACCACGACTTAATCCAACAACATTGATTCCATAGAACTTTGCGAACCCCAGCTTACATTCGACGTTCTGGAACATTGCACAACTACACGCTTGACACAGTGCTTGTACAGAGCTCATCTCCACCCGCAGCACAAAACAAATTAGTTGGAAAAATGAAGATAAACTGTGTTAAGCTAGACCTAAAAACGTACAAGAAGATACTGTCAGTTTGTTTCACTAACTAAATCAAATAACATGTTTTTGTAGCTTATATATATCATTAAGAAACCAGTACGACAGTACCTGAAGGAAGTGAATTGTCTTTTAATCGAGTCAGAAACCAGTATATATCATTTAAGATATGTAAGTGAGTGTTGTCTTTTCAGACAAATGAAGCATTAGCGAAGCAAAGACACATCATCATGTTGTGCATGTGGAGGTGGCGGGAGCTGAACTGCGTATTCAATTATATGTGGGCACGTTAAGGTGGAAAATGACACAGGCTGGCCGATTAGAGAGAAGAATGAGGCTTATTTATATTTCCTTTGAAATTTGTCCAAAGTAATCATGATGGATTTTGTTGTTCTTAATAATGATGTTCTACTTTTCGGTCCAAAAACAATTCCTTTTGAGTTGTCTATCTGTTTTAGGCTTTAATATCAAATAAAGCATTTCGTAACCTGAATGCCCATTTGTTCTCTTTTTCTTTAATAATCAAATAATGACAGAGAACTGATAGCTGTGATTTGTGATAGAACATAAAATAATAGTTTAAATGACAACATAAGTCAATAAAGTTCCAATGGAGAAAAATAGTTCAATAGGAAAGTCATCACAGTTCCAATGGCAAAAGTATATCAAATTTAAAAGCAACTGACCTTGCCAGCTTTTGAAAAGAACTCATACACATCTCTCTCTGTTGCTTTTAGCGGCATCTAAGATCATCACTATACAAATAGCCAATCATCAGAACAAGACACCAAATATCCAAATATGTAGAACTTATGAATTCATATAATTTTAAACAAACAAAAATAGGAACTTCCAATAAACCTGATAGGCAAAAACAGTTCTCTGATCCCTTTCTGGGTCTGCCTCAGGTTCTGCAGCCTCTTTTTTATCCCTAAATCTCCTGCAACTCAAATTAAAATAAAGTTATTAAAAAAATAATAAAAGAAGTTCATATTAATTAATTTTGATGATCAGAAGGTATAATTTATAGCATAATTCCAAATATACACCATTAACATTACAGTCCAAAATTGCACCTAATTTGAGAGGGAGTGATGTCTCATTCTATCCGTATAATCCAAAGTATATTTTGTTAGCATATCATCCACCAAATCATCACTTAATAATCTTTACAATATTATGCATATACTTCAGGACCTATGGTTAGGATTTCCTTACTTTATTATTCTTTGAACTAATAAAGCTAAAATTGCACCAGGAACCTATCATAAACCAACCTAGCAGGATCCATTAAATAAATCAATGATATAAAATACTAATACCTGGAAATATATAATAACATAATACCTACATCATGAATCCGGCTAAATCTAAGAGTCAGAGTAGCCAAATGAATGCCTAAGGCCCCAAGGTAAGGTGTTTGAAGAGGTGTCACCGCCTATTGGGACCATAGGAGTATCTTTCTGGTTCAAAAGAGAAATAGAAATACCTTTATATCTTATTCATAAATCATAACATTAGAAAAAGCCTAGCCAACTAACTTTACACTGAGATACTAAAGGGTGTATAATAGTTATCATATTAAAAGAATAACTATTTTTTGGGACTCTTAGCAGCAAGGAACTTAGCATACAGTGAGTTGCACACATCATAATCTTTTAATTTTAGAATTAATGTAACATATCTCAAGCAAAGTAGTCAAAAGTGAAAAGTTCCCTTAAGACACAAAGGGATTTCAATGCCTTGAGGCGATAGGCGCTTAAAACATAAAAATATACACCTTAGTAAAGAAAACAAAGTTATGTTAATGCCTTGTGGCAACATAGCAATGATATGATTGATATACATTCTCAGGCTACCTCAAGGTCACTAATGGTATGCAAATTGCAAAACAAAATCATATAAGAAATATATAACACGAAGAAGCTAAAATGCATAAAATCTACCCTCAAATAATACAAATCCAGTCTCATTTTATTAAACCAAATCAGTCCCCCCTTTCACCAGAAAAAAAGGACAAAACTCCAATTGTGATTAGTTAAAGTTCTTCAGGTGCTTTTGGGATTGTTCTCCAATCAAAATTGGTGTTTCACACTTTCACTACATTAATCCGCATCGTAAAGGTTTCCATTAAAGGTTGACAAAGATTACCAACATAAAACTTCAATTCTGATTACAGAATCGAAAGCGCCTACGACATTGTATATAAGTTCAGTCCTTGCATAGAATTATAGCCACACCATTAGCCTTACCGCCATAGACAACTCTTTAAAAAGAATTCTGGATCTGGAAACGGATTTCAAGTAAACTAGTAGCTGACTAGTGAGTACTGACAAGTAAAAACTACATATCACATAATAAGAAAAACACCAATGCAACACAAATGAATAAATGCATATCTCATCGCCAATGCACACTTATTTATGTTTTCTTTTTTGTTTTTATTTCACCATACTCATGACCATCCATTCAAACCATTTGCAAGGATAATTGATGAATTGAACCAACGCTAAACTAAAAAATTAACCCTAGTTCACAAACAAATTGCACAAAACACAAAGAAAAGATCAATTACCGGCCATCGCGCATATCAAAATCTTGCTCCCTGTCTCTGTCCCTCTCAGAGCGACTCCTGCTCCATGTGGATCTCTCCCTCTCCGCTCTTTCCCTCTCTCGCTCCCGATCCTTCTCTCTTCTCTCGTGCTCCCTGTCCCTATCACGGTCTCTCCTATCCTTATCCTTATCCCTCCTCTCTCTATCCTTATCCCTGTCTTTCCTCTCTCCGTCTCTCTCCCTCTCGCTCCTGTGACGACTAGAGGAACATTCGCGGTCACAGTCTCCCTCTCGCTCTTTCTGTCATCGGCGTCGAGATCGTCATCGATGTCGCGGGGCTTTCGATAACTCCTCTCGCTCTTTAGAGTTGCTAATTCAAAAAATCCATTTTTTATTTTTTCTAGCCACGAGGGGATAAGGATGAAATGAATTTTTTTTTTTACTTTTACCTACACTATGACAAACAATTGTAAGTATAAGTATTTTTTTGACTTTTACCTACACTAATTTATGTGTGTAGGCAAAAGTCTCCGTAGGTATATGTCATTTTTTTTTTGTAGTGTAAATTAGGTAATATGTAATATTTCTTAAAATATATAACCTACCAAAATTATAACCAACCGAAATTAAGAATTAAATATATTTCGTCAAGCTGTCTACGACAACATATGCGTAAATTAGGATATATGTAATATTTTAAAAAATTATAATTACTATATTTAATTCATTTATTTTCTTTTTATTCATGATAATTGTAATTATTATGTTCAATTCGCTGATTTTATTTTACTATGCAAGAAAAAAAAACTCCGTTAAAATGCTATATAAATGATTGTATATTAACCATTTGAAATGCTATCAATTAAAGCTTACCATCAAAGGTGCATCATTTCTTCATTTTTTTATAGTACAAATGGCTCCTAAATATGATTTAGTGTCAGATATTACTCCCAAAAAAACAAATTTACGTATAATGGTTAAGGTAATCCATTTTCAATTTTCTCCAAATGCAAAGAGTACATTCCCTTTAGAATTAGTCCTAATTGACAACAAGGTGTGTATTTTTTATATTAAATTTGATAACACTTCTTATAACAAAAATTTTAATCATTTTTTCTTTTGTAATGTAGGGGGATAAAATTGGTGTCATAGTTCGAAAGCAAATTTGCTACATCTTTTAGTCCAAGGTGGAAGAGGTGACGATTTACATGCTATCAAATTTTGATATGCGTAAAAATGGTGGAGAATATCATACCACAAAGCATCCATTTAAACTGAGTTTTGAAAAGAATACAACCATTGCAAAACAACCTAAAGCAATTATTCCACAAAACATTATTAACGTGCACCTACTTAGTGAAGTCTTTCATGAGGATTTTGACCATAACGTTTTGGTTGGTAAGAGATTTTTGGTTCAAGCTCTATGTTACATTTTCATTTTATTGACATACAATAATATTAATAATATTAATGTGTTAATGGGAGTTCTTACCATTATGCATTGTTTCCAATATTTTTAGAAAATTTGGCTTTTAACTTTCTTTTTCTTTTTCTATTCTACACATATTATAGTTGAGGAGTTAAATGCATTTGGTTCAGGTTGCGAGGCAAATATTATAGTTGTTGTACTCTTTTGTAAAGTGAAGTCTTAAAAAGACAATGGTATTTTATATGATGTCAAATAATTAGTGTCGCAACCTACCCTTCGACGGGAGGGCGAGGCGAAAAGAAATGGCACGGTTTCCAAAAAGGAGAATGCGCGGGGAGTCGCCACCAACATTTATTTGAGAAAAACGTTAGAACAACCAAAAAAAGGTCTGCGAATTTTGAAAATAAGGGTTCGGGAGTTATTTACGCATAGGGAAGGTATTAGCACCCTACGTGTCCGCCACAAGGGACGACGACCTTTTTTATATTTTTTTTATTTTTTGGGATCGACAAGGGGGATGTCCTCGCTCCTACATATCCTCAAGTGCGATGAGGAATTCAGACCTACGTAGTTCTTTAAAGTAAGAAAATTTGATGAAGAGAACAAAAGGGGGTGATTAAGGCGTTGGACCTTGAATGATCTCATGTGACTTTGATGAAGAGAAAATCAGTTATGCGTTGGTTTTATTTTTTGTTTTTATTAACTTTCAATGTCTTTAAAAGACAACTTTACGACACTAATGATCAGTTAATGTTAAACTTTTAGAAAAGTGAGATTTACCGATGATAGATGGAGGAAATGAATGTGCACAAAACAGCAAAGGGGACCCCTAAGGGTGCATAGATCACATTCAAATTTAAAAAACAAGACTAAGCGACAGTCTGCAGTGCCTCGGCTTCATTTCTTCTTATTTCTCTTAATTTCCTTCGCTACTCAATGTTGTAACCCCTTCTCAACCCCTCTAGCACGCCTATTTATAGGCAAAGCATCATTTTGGTGGAATTGCAGCTCGCCTAGGCGAGCTAAGGCTTACTCCTGAAGTCATCAGCTTGCCCAGGCGAGCTGGTTCCTACACCTTGAAGTCATTTGGTGGCCCAGGCGAGCCAGAGGCTAGCCTGGGTGAGCTAGGGTCCAGGAAACTCAAGGAAAAGACCCTTTTGCCCCCCCCTTTTGGTATCTTTCTCATTCTTGGTCAAAACTTCGAACGATATTTTGTTTTGTGCGGTAACTGGTGTCGAACAACGTAGTTCAGCTAGCAAGAATCAAAACATCAGTGAATGATAGTCCCCGAACGAAATTAGGGTATGATAGTTGCCCCTCTTTACTTATCTTTTATTGAAAATGAAAAGGTATGTAAAGATAAGGACACTAATTTCATTCGAGTGATCTTGCTATCTGACTAACAATTGGCAAAAACCAAGGAAGAGAAACCTATAAAAAAAAAGAACAAATAGATATCAACATGGAAGTATCAAAAGTATTAAGAAAAATACGTTGTAGTCTTGCACAACAAAGTAGGAGACATTGAAGTCTTTGGGAATGTAAAAGACTGAAGACATTAAAGAAAAAAGACATTGAAGTTTTGTAAATGTAAAGACTGAAGACATTGAAGTCTTGTAAATGTAAAGATTAAAGACATTCAAGTCTTGTAAATGTAAAGACTGAAGACATTGAAGTCTTGAAATATAAAGACTGAAGACATTGAAGTCTTGAAATTTAAAGACTGAAGACATTGAAGTCTTGAAATGTAAAGACTTAAGACATTGAAGTCTTGAAAAATGAAAAGGCTAAAGACATTGAAGTCTTGACATGTAAAAGACTGAAGACATTGAAGTCTTGTAAATGTAAAGACTGAAGACATTGAAGTCTTGAAATGTAAAAGACTGAAGACATTGAAGTCTTAAAAATGTAAAGACTGAAGACATTGAAGTCTTGAAATGTAAAAGATTGAAGACATTGAAGTCTTGAAATGTAAAAGACTGAAGACATTGGAGTCTTGTAAATGTAAAGATTGAAGACATTGAAGTCTTGAAATGTAAACGACTGAAGACATTGAAGTCCTAAAATGCAAAGACTAAAGACATTGAAGTCTTTGGAAAGTAAAAGATAGAAGACATTGAAGTCCCTAGAAACTTTCACTAAAAAAGCGAACACGCTTGGTAAAGAAATCAAACCCCCAAACTGATCAGAACAACACATTTTTTTTTCAAAAATAATGCGACGAATAAGGAATGAAAGCATACAGATAGAATTTCTCATAACCAGTAATGAGATTAAGACATTTTCATTTTGTTTCTAAAGGAGCATTAGAAGAAACACTGAGTTCAACCAAATAGAGGGAAAACACACAAAGGTGTATAAAGCTTCACACAGGCAAGTGTTTCATCTTAATTCCAAATCACAGATATGTCATAAATTGATTTTGCAAGTCATTTACCATCAAATCAAGGATAATGTGCATAATCATCATGGATCAATAGGACTTTTTAAGGTCGGACTTGTAGGAAATTTTGGCTCTGGTCCCCCCCTTTTTTTTGGTGTGAGTAGGAGAGCAGGCATAAAGATTTGGTTAGTAACTTAAATGGGCGATCACTCCCTATCCCTTCATGTCTTGACCAAGTTACTATTGTTTCCCTTCCTTTTTACTCTTTACAACAACCCTATACATGGTTCAGACATTGTTTGTTCCAAAGAACTTGTTCTTCTTTTCTATTTTCCTCTTGCTCTTTTCCATTTTTGATTGATTTTTCTCTCTTTTCTTTTTCCTTTCTTACCTTTTTTTATGAACATTTAACTTCCTTCAAAAATCCATGACTAACCAAAAGATGATAGAAATATCCCTTGGAAGATACCCACGTAAATTCTGAGACTACACTAACAAAAATCAAAGGGCGTGCGAAAATAGAAACGAAACCACACGTAAGTTCCTTTAGTTTTTTTTTCAAACAATCATCACAACAAAATAACATAACAAAGTACTGAAAGCGATAAATAAGATAAAGACAAGTTCATAAATTTAGAAGGTCTTGGTCGGGAGGCTCAATCTCCTCAAAGGAAAAAATCCATCACATTTTCCATATCTCTATCCTCCTCAGTTCCGTCTTCATCTCCTTGGGCCTCTATGGGACCTACACCTTCCTGAAAATTAGGCCTATCCCCAGGCCATGCCACAGTAGCTCTGAACTGGTCGGGGGTAGGCCATGAGTAAGGGTTGGGGTATTGGCACTGCTGGTGCAGTGTATACTGATAAAAGCTATCGTTCAACTGCACCTGGCCTCTATGGTTTCCCGCTTGCTGGTCAGCCAAATGCTGCATGCATGCGCTGAGATGGACTCTAGGGATGGTGGCTAATGTGGAGGAGGTGGTGGTGCGTCTGTTGTTGTTGGTCTTGCCCCACCTGCTGTGCCTGCCTTGGCATGCAGTACTTCTCAATGAAGGACCTGTTAATGAGGGGTTGAATGAGCTTTGTGGGCGTGACCGGTACCCCGTAGAACTGGCAGAGGCATGTGATCAATGCTGGAAATCCCAGTGCCTTGTTGGACTTCTTTGGGTTCGCTGGGTGTCTCGGAGGTGCAATACCTATAAACTGGTAGATGGCATCCGAGATAAGTTGTGATACATGAACCCTGATTTGGGTCAGGATAGCGTAGATCAACTGGCATTTAGGTAGCAGGAGATCAAAATTAAGGTCACTAGGAAGGATGTTGCTGAGCAGAAGCGTCATCCAAATTTGGGTCAAAGTGGTCATGCTAGTGTGCATGATCCGCACCTGGCTCCCTGCCACGCTCTGTGAAAAATCATGTCCTGGGGAGCACAGTAGCTGGCCTATGGCCTCTTCATCAAAACATGAGACTTGGCTTCTTCTTTCATCGTATTGACAACATTGTCCCTCTTCTAAGATCAACGGATGCCCCAAGAATTGGTTGATAGCATCCTCATCGTGTGGGATCCATTGGCCCGCACCCAGGAACGCTTATCCATGACTCATTCTTTAGTGGGCTAGGCATTTGCATAGAACTCCATGACTATCTCAGGGTCATACTTAGCCATGGGCTCTGTTAGCTAGGTCCAATGCCTCCTAGCAACCTCCGCCTAGAATTCTGTGTACTCTCCTTCTGTTAGTTGGACTTGTCTTTCTTTTAGGAAAGACCAATCCTTAATCGCTTTGAAACGGCACTGATGCTCCTCGCTTTGGAAACGATGTTCTTCAAACTCAATCTCCGCTTGTGGGGCTGCACGGGATCCCTCCCCTGCGGTGGCCTTCCTAGCCATTTTTAGCAGAAAGCTTCTTCGGAGCCATTGCCTACAAAGACACATCCAACTAAAATTTAGCATAAAAAATATTTTGCATGAAATACATAACCATATTATTTTTATCAGTGTGTATTATTTTGAAAGAAAGAATTTGATATTCTACACCAATTCATGTGAAATGTTCCCACCCTAGTGCAGCAAGTTTAACCAAACAATTAGGCCAATTCAATCCAAACAACTTTAAGCATTCATATGACTCATGTATTTACATCTAAAGCAATGTCCGAAACTTCATGCTTAGTTCATACCATTGGCATTTAATTTAACAATTTATGTTGATCATGCACCTAAAATAATGGCTGAACATGTGTAAGGATCATTACCCATTCAGGTTTCAAAACAACACATATAATAGCCATTGTGACATTTCATCAAACAGTCGGTGTGCGCATGTTAAAACATGTATAAATGAGGGATAAGGAGCAACATGACATGCAAATTCGTAAAAGAAGCAAAGATGGGCCTAGAGCCATCCAATACAACCATCAAACAAAGCATTTAGTCATGGGTTTACACATAAATCATCTCACAAACATTGCAAAGAAGCAACAATCAAAGAACCACATATCGAAAGGAAAGGGTAAAATTCGATGGAGATGGCACTTACTTGAATCAGATGAAAGGAATGCAAAAATAAATGATAGAAAGG
Source organism: Glycine max (assembly GCF_000004515.6). Taxonomy (NCBI): domain Eukaryota; kingdom Viridiplantae; phylum Streptophyta; class Magnoliopsida; order Fabales; family Fabaceae; genus Glycine; species Glycine max. The sequence goes on from NC_038244.2 coordinate 30,360,614, forward strand.
TGCACAAAATGCTTGAAGATGCTGCTGCCAATGGAATTCCCGTGAGCTTGGGTAATGGATTTTGTGATTTTGAAGAGAATGGGGTGAAATCATATTTCACCCCTCCTTTTATTTTTGTTTCTGCAGCGCCCACTCGCCCAAGTGAGTTAATATTATTATTTTTTAAAAAAGATTTTGCAAAGTTTTTTTGTTATTACTATTATTATATATATTTCCCTTCTAAACCTTATAATTATGTGTAAACTTTAGGCGAATTCATGAGATAATTTGAGAAAAAGAATGATCTTAACTCGCAACGGAAAGCATAAAAACATAAAATTAAAGAGCAAAGTTTTAGAGATACTAGGTTGCCTCCTAGGAATGCTTCTTTAATGTCTTTAGCCGGACGCAGGATTATGATCGAGGCTTCGCCATCTCATCCTTCCTAACTCCTTTCCTTGATTTTGAGAAAATCTTATCATGGACCTAGCACTTGTTGGCACCTGCTCTAATGCTTTGACAAAGAAAATGTTAACATGCAAATATGAAAAAAATGCTATGAGATGTTTGTATCACCTTTCCATTTGCCCCTAGGCTTACCCAAGTTGGTGTGATGCTGACCATCACCGAAAGCGATCCTTCATTCATTTTCCCCATTGCAAGATACTTTGATGATAAGATGCAGATGCATGCATGTTTACGATCGAACGTTAAACGTAATAACTAAACACGTGTCGTGATTTCCTCTTTTTTATTGTCATGTTCAATTTTACTTAACGCTTACGACACTCGTGTTGAACGTGGCGAATGGCTCCAGAATACTGGTCGTGTGAGTGAGCAAAAAATGAGAGTGTATGTTCATGCTCAACGACAATAAAAGAGTGCAAAGGACACAACATTAGAGGGAGAGATGCAAATTATTAATCCATATTTATTAATGTTGCGATTATTGTTTTACAAAAAAACTTAAGATGCGGAGATCCTAATGAGTCCTTGAGGAGGTCCCAATATTGAGTCTTTGAATTGCCCCAAGTATTACACGTAATATCGCTTGACGATGTCAGAATTCATAGGCGAAGGCAACTCTTCATCATCCATATTCATGTGCAACAACGCTCCTCCTAAGAAAGCCTTCTTCACCACAAACGGTCCTTCACAGTTTGGGGCCCATTTACCTCGGTGATCTTTTTAAACCTGCGATACTTTCTTCAGAACAAGGTCCCCCTCGTTGAACTTACGCGGGCACACTCTTTTGTCAAAAGTGTTTTTCACTCTGCTCTAATATAGTCGCCCATGTCTCATGATAGCCAATCTCTTACCCTCGATAGGATTTAATTGGTCAAAGCATGCCTGGGCCCACTCTGCTTCTCCCAATCCCGACTCTACTAGGATTCTTAAAGAAGGAATCTCCACCTCAAACAGGATCACAACTTCCATCTCGTACACCAAAGAGAACAGGGTTGCCCCAGTAGATGTGCAGATAGAAGTCTAATAACCATGCAATGCGAAGGGGAGCATCTCATGCTAATCCTTGTATGCTATGGTCATTGTCGCAACCTACCCTTTGGTGGAAGGGTGAGGTGAGACCCAAGGGTGCATCTTCCAATAGAGGAAAATGCGCGGTAGTCGCCACCAATGTTTATTCGAGGAAAACGTTAGAAAAACCAAAAGGGGTCTGCGAATTTTAAGAATAAAGGTTCGGGAGTTGTTTACGTGCAGGGAAGGTATTAGCACCCCACGCGTCCGTCACAAGGAACGACAACCTTTAATCGAGTGTGCAAAATCATGACTTCAATATTTATTTTATTTTCCATCTTTTTATGGTTTTTTACTTTTTGGGTCAACAAGAGTGTGGCCCTTGCTCCTATATATCCTCAAGTGCGATGAGGAATTTAGACCTACGTAGTTCTTTAAAAGCTAGAAAGTTATGCGTAGAGTTGATTTTCAACTTTTGAAAAGTTCATTTTAACCAAAAAAAGTAAAATAAAACGTTAAGGCGTTGGACCTTGAATGGATTCAAGCAATTTTTGTGGATAAAATCTTGGTTATGTGTTGATTTTAACTTTGGTTTCACCTATTTACTTTCAAACTCATTAAAAGATGAATTGTGAAGTAAATGATCGGTTGAAACTTTATTTTAAGGGTGCATAAAGCGAATTCAAAACTTTAAAATAAAAACTAACCGGTGTTGGATCAAGTGGCCTCGAAATAATTAAGAAGGGGGCGTTGAATTAATTATTCCTAAACCTTTACTAATTAAAAATTACTCTTCTAAGGCTTTTACTAAGTTATTAAGAGAATAAGGAGTAGAAGAGAAACTTAACAGAAAGTAAAAGCGGAAATTAAAATGCACAGCGGAAAGTAAAAGAGTAGGGAAGAAGGAGACAAACACACGAGTTTTTATACTGGTTCGGCAACAACCCGTGCCTATATCCAGTCCCCAAGCGGGCTGTGGTCCTTGAGATTTCTTTTCCAACCTTGTAAAAATCCTTTTACAAGCAAAGATCCACAAGGGATGAACCCTCCCTTGTTCTCTTTGAACTTAGTGGATGTACCCTCTCTTGTTCTCAGTTAAACCCAAGTAGATGTACCCTCTACTTGTACCACAAAGGATGTACCCTCCAATGCGTTAAGACAAAGATCTCAGGCGGTTAAACCTTCGAAACTTTGTGAATGGGGATACAAAATAATTCTCAAGCGGTTAGTCCTTTGAAGTCTTTTGTATATGGGAAAGGGAAGAATCAAAAGAATTCTCAGACTGTGTCATTTTGAATTCTTTGACAAGGGAGAAGGGAGACACAAAAGAATTCAGGTGGTTAGTCCTTTGTTTTTTTGGAAAAGGGAGAAGAGAGACACAAAAAGAATTCAGGCGGTTAGTCCTTGGCGAATTCTTTTTGGCAAAGGGAGAAGATATGAAAAGAATGAATAAAACAAGTTTTCAAGGTTTAGAAAACTAGAAAACTTTGGAAAGCTTTTGGCACAAAGAAGAAGAAGAAGTTCAAAGAGATTCAAGGCTTGTAAAAGATTGTATTGGATTGATAGAAAAGATTTATTGAATTTGGATAGATTTGAAAATGCAAAACAAAGTCTTTCTTTTATAGACTCTTCTTGTCTGGTCAAGAGAACCATTTAGAAGAGTTATGACTTTTAGAAAAACTTGAAACCAATTTGAAAAAGTCAAAAACCATTTGAAAAGTTACATCTTTTGATTTATTCAGAAACAATCACTGGTAATCGATTACCAAAACATTGTAATCGATTACATCTTTTTGAAATCAATTGGAACGTTATAAATTCATTTGAAAAAATTTTCAAATCCATTTTGCTACTGGTAATCGATTACTAGAGAGTAAAAACTCTTTGGTAAACATGTTTTGAGAAAAATCCATGTGCTACTCAGTTTTTGAAAAACCCTTTTCATACTTATCTTGATTAAGTCTTCTCTTGATTCTTGAAGTCAAATTTCTTCTTGAACCTTGAAGTGTTCTTGATTCAATCTTGATTATCTTGTACATCTTGAACTCATTCTTTGATTATCATGAAGTGACCTTTGAGCTTTTTGTCATCACCTTTGTTATCATCAAAACATCTTTGAATCAATCTTGATTCATCATGAAGCTTTGCTTCTACAATCGGTTGATGAACGAAGAACGAACGAAGAACGATGTAGGAATCGGTCACGAATGCGATTTGGAAAGCGCCTTGGACACGTTTGTTCTTCTTCTTTCTCCTTCTTTTCCTTAATTTCACTAAATCCTTTCAATGTTGAAAGTCTGAACCCCATCCTTCAACCCCCTCACACCTATTGATAGGAAATGAGGGGAGGAGGTTGATCAGCAGCTCGCCCAGGCGAGCTCAGCTCTCCCAGGTGAGTTGTTGCTTCAACCTGAAGTGACCTTGCTCACCTAGGAGAGCTCAGCTCACCCAGGCAAGTTGGTTACTTCACCCCTAAGTCTTCTAGGGGCCCAAGCGAGCCAAAGGCTAGCCTGGGCGAGCCAGGGGTCTGAAAAAGCCTCCAAATGACCCTTTTGCCCTCCCTTTTGGGTATTTTCCATATTCTTTTCCGAAACATCGAAAAACCTTTCGGATTGCATGACAACTGGTGTTAAGCAACTCAATTTGGCTAGCAAGAATCAAAACTTTAGCAAATGATCATCCCTAGACGAAATTAGGGTCTAACAGTTGTCCCTCTTTACTTATCTTTTCATTGAAAATGAAAAGGTAAGTAAAGATAAGGACACTAATTTCATCCTAGCGATCTTGTCATCTGAATGGCCACTAGCGGAAACCCAAGCAGTGAAACCTATGAAAAGAAAGAATGTAAGAGGTATCAGGTACATCAAACAAAAGACTTTGAAGTTTTGAAAAGTAAAGGAGACATTGAAGTCTCGATAGAAGACTCTGATAGTCTTTGAAACAAAAGACTCTAATGGTCTTTGAAAATGTAAAGAGTAGAAGACATTGATAGTCTCCGCAAGACAACAGACTTTGATAGTCTTGGAAAAGTAAAGAAGACTGTGATAGTCTTGAAACAAAAGACTTTGATAGTCTTGGAAAAGTAAAGAAGACTATGATAGTCTTGACAAAAGACATTGAAGTCTTTGAAATGTAAAGAAGACTATGATAGTCTTGACAAAAAACAATGAAGTCTTTGAAGTGTAAAGGGAAGATGACATTGATAGTCTCTACAAGACAAAAGACTTTGATAGTCTTGGAAAAGTAAGGGCGGATGACATTAATAGCCTCCGCAAGACAAATGACTCTAATGGTCTTTGAAAAGTAAAGGAGTAGATGACCTTGATTGTCTCTGCAAGACAATAGACTATGATAGTATTTGAAAAGTAAAGGCGGATGACATTGATAGTCTTCACAAGACAAAGGACTCTGATGGTCTTTGAAAAGTAAAGGAGCAGATGACCTTGATTGTCTCTACAAGACAACAAACTAAGATAGTCTTCAAAAAGTAAAGGAGCAGATGACCTTGATTGTCTCTGCAAGACAACAGACTATGATAGTCTTTGAAAAGTAAAGAATACTATGATAGTCTTGAAAGTCTTTCACTAAAACATGAACACGCTTAGCAAAGAAACAAACCCCCAAACCGATCAAAACAACATATAGTTTTGAAGAAAAACAAATGTGACTACTGGGGAATGAAAGCATGCAAATAGAATTTCTCATAACCAAAATGAGATTTAAGACATTAGCATTTCTTTTCTAAAAGAGCATTAGAAGAAACATTGGGTCCAACCGAATAGAGGAAAACTGCTCAAGGTGTATAAAATCTCACACAGGCAAGTGTTTCATCTTAATTCCAAACCACATATATGTCGTAGATTGACTTTGCAAGTCATTTCCCATCAAATCAAAAATAATATGTGCAATCAATGGATCAATAGGACTTATAGGGTTGGAGTAGGAAATTTGGCTTTGCCTATTCTGGCCTTTCCCCTTTTTGTTTCCTTTTCTCTTTGGTTCGGTGTGAAACAAGAGTGGAAACAAATATTTGGTTTGTAACTAGAGCAAGTGATCGCTTGACACACCCCTCATTTTCTATTCTTTTATATTTTTCTCTTTTGACAATTCTGCACATTGTTCAGATATTGTTTGGTCCAAAGAACCCTTTTTTTTTCTTTTCTATTTTCCTTCACTTTTCTTCAATCTTCGATTGATTGATTCTTTTTATTTTCCCTTTTCTTTTGACACACATCTCTAACCTAAGGTAAGAGAAGCTTCTCTTGGAAGATCCTTTTGTTCTCCCTTTCTAGGGTAAGGTTGGAAATTTCCATCCTAGGTCAAGGTTATGGCCAAAAAGTTGACGTATGGCTCAAAAGGCCTACACATGGCGGGACATGATTTATGTCAGGATATCTGTTTAGCAAATGGCTTAGAAATAAGAGAATGCCCATATCATTTCCATGAAATGCATATTATGATGACTAGAAATTCATGCAAAATTAATCACAGCACACGTCCATGTGGACACTCGAACATAAGGCTTTGTGGCCATGCAAACACTAAGGCTCAGGGTTTGTTTCCTCATTAAAATCAAACCAGTGTTTCAAAGATTGCTCTTTCTATCAAGTCAGACAAACATCCGAGTCCATTTTGACATTTGGGAAAATCTTTTGTTGCGTTCACCCTCTAGGTGCACATTTCTTTTTTTTTTTCAAAAACCTTTTGCATTTTGATCCATGATTTTTACAAAGAAAACTGGCGATCATTTTTTTCTAAAGAATGTTGGTTTCTAGTTTATCTTTTCAGTTTTTTTTTTTAGAAAAAGCTTGTAACCTAGGCAAAGTTGTTACTCGAGATTACACTTATCAAAGGAACAAAAGGCTTGTGAACAAAAAGAAACCATACACAAGACCCTATTTTTTTGCTAGACAAACCATCTCAATGCAATAGTACGACAACACGCTAGAAGCGATAAATTTTCATCACAATGAGATGACAAACTGTCGCAACCTACCCTTCGGCGGGAGGGCGACGTGAGACTCACGGGTGCATCTTCCAAGGAAGGAAAATACCCGGAGTCGCCACCAACGTTTATTCGAGGAAAACGTCGGAAAAACCGGAAAAGGCGTGGTCTACGAACTTTAAGTGTAAAAGGTTCAGGAGTTGTATTTACGCATGGGGAAGGTATTAGCACCCCACGCGCCCGTCACAAGGGACAACAGCCTTTAATCAAGTGTGCAAATATGACTTCAATTTTTATCTTCCCCTTTTTTACGCTTTTTATGTCTTTTTATGCCTTTTATATTTTTTATCTTTTTGTGGTCGACAAGGGTGTTTCCCTTGCTTTTACGTATTCCCCAATTGTGATAAGGAAATCAGACCTACGTTGTTCTTTGAGAACTAAACGTTGGTTAAGTTGTTTTTATCCTTTTTTTGTAAGATATAATTTGACTAAATAAAAGGTCATTTAAGGCGTTGGACCATTAAACGATCTTTCGATTCTTTTGAAAGGAGAGAAAACATTAAGGCATTGGACCATTAATGATCTCTTGTGTTTTTGAAAGAGGTGACAAAGCTATGTGTTGATTTTAGGTTTTTTTTTTTAAAATCCACGTCTAACCAATAAAAGCAGAAAAAGACCATTTCAAGGCGTTGGACCTTAAAAAATGGTTTTTAGGTGATGACAAAAGCTTGATTTATGAATTGATTTTAGCCTTAGTTTCACTTTGATTATTAGTCAATTCGATTAAGAAAGAAAATCCCAAAGAAAAAACGTCCGATTGATTTTTTTATATTATTTTATTCAAAGATATTTTTTGATTATTATATTATTATTTTGCCTCTTTTTGGTTTTAAACGTGGCTACGCCATGATAGATCGGTCGGATATTATTCTAACAGAGATTAAAAGATGTTACAACTCAAATGATCGGTGGAAATTTATTTTATTTTTGATTAGGCGAGAAAATAACATAAATAAATGACTAAAGCACGTCAAAAGGGGGTACGGAAAGTAAATGAAATAAAAATAAAAGCATGTGAAACAAGTGGGGACCACTAAGGGCACATAGAATGAATTGAAAGGTTCGATTTCAGGAACTTACCGGTTGAAGACCAAAGAACGAACAAAGAACGGTGGAAAACCTTCGCGAAATCGCCCACGGAAACGTCTCGGAAGCGTTATGGAAGCGCCTTGGCTTGGATTTTCTTCACGGAAACAATTTTTCTCACCAATTTTAAGTGACTCTCAGATACCAGGAGGGTTGAACGAATTTGTTCTGCCCTGCTTCCCCTATTTATAGGGGAAAAGAGGGAGGTGGTTGCTGCCCAGCTCGCCCAGGCGAGCTGGGTTGCTTCCACCAGAAGGCACCGCCTTCTGTTGGAACATCCTGGAAGGCCCAAGTGGGCCTGATTGCTATTTGCACACCACTGTTTACTAAATACACCCCCCTTTACCCTTTTTTTGCTGATTCTTTTTCCATAAAGTTACGGAACTTTACAAATTATGTAACGATACTTGTTTTCTTTCCATAATGTCATGAAACCTTACGGATTATGCAATCGTCCCCTCTTTGGCTTCCAAAATGTTACGGAATTTTACGGATTGCGCATTAACACTTCCTTTCAACTCCCAACATGTCGCGATACTTCACGGATTGCCTAACGATGGGTGTCAAGTACCTCGAAGTGGTCAAGCGAAGGTCGCATCCCACCAAACAGATGGTCTCCAGACGAAATTAGAGTATGAAAGTTGCCCCTCTTTACTTGTATTTTATTGGAGATAAAAGGGAAGTAAAGATAAGACACTAATTTCATTCGAGCGGAGCATCATTCGGCCGTTCAATATCCCCGCCAGCGGAACCTGCAAAAATTTTGAAAATGATTAGCACCGAACGACCAACATCATCCTCATATTGTCGAATTCATTCCTCTCGGTTGACAAAAGGCGCGGATGACCATAAGGTATCTCCGCATGTCATCAGGCTTGCCGCCTCTGGATGACAAAAGGTGCAGAATGACCATAATTTGTCTTTGCGTGCCATCGGACACGATCGTCTCCGGATGGCGAAAAGGTTCAGAATGACCATAATTTGTCTCTGCATGTCATCGGGCTCGCCGCCCCAGGATGACAAAAGACGTAGAATGACCATAATTTGTCTCTGCGTGCCATGGGACTTGATCGTCTCTGGATGGCAAAAAGGTGTGCGGAATGACCATAATTTGTCTCTGCATGTCATCGGGCTCGCCGCCCCTACATGACAAAAGGCGTAGAATGACCATAATTTGTCTCTGCGTGCCATTGGACACGATCGTCTCTGGATGGAAAAAAGGTGCGAAATGACCATAATTTGTCTCTGCATGTCATCAGGCTCGCTGCCTCTGGATGACAAAAGGTGCATAATGACCATAATTTGTCTCTACGTGCCATCGGACTCGATCGTCTCTGGATGGAAAAAAGGTGTGCGGAATGACCATAATTTGTCTCTGCATGTCATCGGGCTCGCCGCCTCTGGATGACAAAAGGCGCAGAATGACAATAATTTGTCTCTGCGTGCCATCGGACACGATCGTCTCCGGATGGCGAAAAGGTGCGGAATGACCATAATTTGTCTCCGCATGTCACATGACCTCAGGGTCAGTATGACAAGATTGTGGGGCGGCCGACAAAAGTGAGGCTTTTGCTCCTACGTATCCTCAATGAGGAACTCAGACCTATGTAGTTCTAGATAACTGTGAGAATAAAATAGTCTCGGTGTTTTCTTCACTAAAATGCGAACATGCTTTAGTAAAGAAACAAAACTTCCAACTGATCAGAGCAACATATGCTTTTTTCAAATCATTTCCTATCAAATCAAAGATTACATGCGTGATCATGGATCAATAGGACTTTTCTTGAGAACGGGTTTTTTGGGGTAGCAAAGATTCTTCAAGTATGCATGAAGTGTCAAGTTTTTATGGTCATGTGATGCTAGGGCTCATGATTCATTTTCTCTATTTAAGTCAACCCAATGTTTCCAAAACATGTTCTTTTATCAATTTGTGCATTCATCCGAGTCCATTTTGGGTGTTCGAGAAAATTTTCACAGCATTCACCCTTCAGGCGCATACACATTTTTTTTCAAAAACTGATTATGATCATTGAAATTTTTTTGCAAAGAAAAGCTAGAAGTTATCTCCTTTCAAAAGCATGTAGGTTTTTTAGCTAGACAACTTTTTATTATTATTTTCTTTTTTTCTTTTTTCTTTTTCTTTTTTCTTTCTCTTTCTCTTTTTTAAGTTATTATCATTTGTTTATTTCCTCTCTCTCTCCTTTTTTCTTTTTCTCTCTGAAAAGGTCGTGCGGACGAGGGCGCACACTACCTACTTACATCTAACCACAAGGTAAACGAAAAAATGCACGAAATGGTAAGTCGCAAAAAAAATAGTGATGAAATAACTGAGAGCGATAACGACAAATTCTAACCGAAACAACAAAAAATAATAACAGCAACGTTAGTAACCATATAGATAATAACAGAAAACAGTAATGTCAATAGCAAAAGTGCGGTGACCTCGGTCACATGGCTCCGCTTCCTCCCAAGAAACCAAGCAAGTCAGTCATATCTTCATCCATACGGGCCTCCTCTGCCTCACCGGGGGATCCTGCAGGCTCCTCCCCTGCCTGGGCCTCGGGCCAGTCTCCGGGCCATGCGACCTCAGCCCCAAACTGCTCTGGAGTAGGGCATCCAAAAGGAGCAAAACCCTGCCCCTACTGACTGAGGCTGAACCGGTAGAGACATTCATGTATCTGCACCTACCCCCGATGGTTGGCCGCCTGCTGGCGAACCAAGTGCTGTAGATAACGCTCCATGCCTAGTGATCCAGTGGGATCGGCCTGCCGAGGTGGTGGTGGTGCATCTGCGGCCTGATGTGCATCACCCTACGCCTGCCTAGGCATGCAGTACTTCTCGATGAAGGCCCGGGTGATCGACGGTCAGATCACTTTACTGGGGGTGACGGGAACCTCGAATGACTGACAGAGGCCCGTGATCAACGCCGGAAACCCATGGGCCCTGTTAGACTTATCCGGGTCTAGAGGGTGCCTGGTGGGTGGCCTACCTGCAAACAAATAGATGGCGTCAGCAATCACCTGGGCCATGTAGACGCTCATCCGTGTCAGGATGGCATACACCAACTGGCACTTAGGCAGAGGGAGATCAAAGTTATGATCGCAAGGCATGGCATTGCTGAGTAGCAGTGTCATCCATGTCTGGGTCAAAGTGGTCATGTTGGTGCGCATGATCCACACCCGCCTCCTTGCAGTGGCTCAGGCGAAATCCTGCCCCGATGTGCATAACAGTTGGGAAATGGCCTCCTCGTCGAACCCGTCGGCCCTGTTCCTCCTCTGGCTGAACTCACATTGCTGGGCTTCCTCCAAAACTAGCGGGTCACTTAGGAACTGGCTGAGGGCATCTGCGTCAAAGGGAATCCATTGACCCCTCACCCATGAATGCATGTCTCGCACTCCCTCCTCTGTGAGCCAAGCATTAGCGTAGAACTCTAGGACTATCTCAGGGTCAAACTTAGCCATGGGAGTCACCAGCGACGACCAACGTCTGCGAGCTATCTCCACCTGAAAGTCCGTATACTCATCCTCCTTGAACTGGACGCGCCTCTCTCTATGGAACGACCATCCTTTGATGGCCTCGAAATGCTGCTGGTGCTCGGCGCTCTGGAAACGGTGACTATCAAACTCGGGGGTGGCACTAGACCCTTCCGCTGCGGCGTCTCTTCTAGACCTCTTCGTGGAAAGCTTTTTCGGAGCCATTTCCGGTGAAGACAAACGTTTGGAAAGTCAACTGCTTCCAACTGCTTCCAACATAAACATCAATTTAAATTTAGGGCAAACTCACATACATACTTTTATGATCATACATGCACACAAGATGCTCTGCTACCTAAAAACTATACTCATGCACATTCAAAGCATTTTGCTACCCAAATTACATACATGCATTTCTTTGTACACATGCATACTTGAAGAGTCTTTGCTACCCCCAAAAAAATTACATTTCATGCGTATTCAAGTATCTTGCTACTCAAATTACATTTCAATTCAACAAGGTTTTTGGTGAGGTATCTTTTTGCTATCTATATGCAACATACATATATCTTGTGAGGTATTTTGCCACCCACGTTTATTTGTGGAAAACCGGTCATGAAGAATATTCCATATTCGGGAGTTGTATTTACGTTTGAGGAAGGTATTAGCACCTCTCACATTTGTCCGAAAGGACAACAGCCTTAATTTTAGAATTGTGTGAAATTGTGTACCTAAACTTTTATTTCTTTTTTATTTTTGAGGTCAACAAAAATGGGGCTGTTGCTCCTACGTACCCTCCATTGAAGAGGAAATCAGACCTACGTAGTTCTTTCTAAAGGACAAATCAAGCGATTCTTTTTACTTTGGAAAGAGGTCCTTTTAAGGCGTTGGACCTTAAAATGACCCATTTTTACTTGGTGAGAAAAACTGAGGTATCAAACCTTAAAATCCTTTTTAGTGATTTTTTGCGGATGAGCTTGACTTTGCCAGTTGATTTTAGCCTTAGTTTCACTTTAGTTATTAGTCAATTCAATTAAGAAAGAGAAATCCCAAAAAGAAACGTCCGATTGATTTTTTTTGGTTTATTTTACTAAAAGATATTTTTTGATTATTATATTATTATTTTACCTCTTTTTGGTTTCCAACGTGGTTACGGCATGACCGAACGGTCGGATTTCATTTTAACCGAAATTAACAGATATAACAAATCAAATGATCGGTGGAAATTTATTTTATTTTTTGATTAGGCGAGAAAATGACTTAAGTAAATGACTAAAGCACGTCAAAAGGGGGTACGGAAAAGTAAATGAAACGAGAATAAAAGTACGCGAAACAAATGGGGACCACCAAGGGTACATAGAATGAATTGAAAAGTTTGATTTCGGGAACTTACCGGTTGACGACCGAAGAACGAATGACGAACGACGAAGAACGGTTGAAAATCTTCGCGAAATCACCCACGAAAACGTTACGGAAGCGCCTCGGCTTGGATTTTCTTCACAGAAACAATTTTCCTCACTAATTTTAAGTGATTACGAAGTACCAGAAGGGCTGAACCTTTTCTTCTTCACTCCTCCCTCTATTTATAGGAAAATAGGGGAGGAGCTTGCCACCCAGCTCGCCCAGGCGAGCCAGGTTGCTTCCTCCAGAAGCAACCGCCTTCTGGAGGAACATCCTGGAAGGCCCAAGTAGGCCTGGTTGCTATTTTGCACCCCCTTTTTTACTAAATACACCCTCCCTTTGCTTTTTTGGTGATTCTTTTTTCCGTAAAGTTACGAAACTTTACGAATTTTGTAACGATACTTGTTTTCTTTCCGTAAGGTTACGGGACCTTATGGGTCATGTAATTACTCCTTTTCTAGCTTTCGGAATGTTATGGAAACTCACGGATTACGTAGCAATACTCCCTTTTGATTTCCGGCATGTTCCAAAATTTCACGGATTGCGTAACAATGCTTCCTTTTGATTTCCGGCATGTCTCGGAACTTCACGTATTGTGCAACAAAGGGTGCCAAGTACCTCGAAGCGGTCAAACAAAGGTTGCATGACATCGAACAATGGTCCCCGGATGAAATTAGGGTATGACAGTTGCCCCTCTTTACTTGCCTTTTATCGGAGATAAGAGGAAAGCAAAGATAAAACACTGATTTCGTCAGTCTTCGCCCTTTCCGTGATTTGTCTATGACGACTCCCATCTCTCCTTCTTCTTTCTCTGCACAACACAAAACAAAACACAAACAACAAAAACACCAATAACATAATATACACATATACACATGTTTGGCGAAGGAACAGATTGGGAAAATAACATAAAACCATATTTCCCAGTCACCGGAGGCTCCGCGCTTGATAACGGAGGACACATGAACAACGCTAGGCAATCAAATCATGGGGATCCGAATAGGATGGTGGAGGATACACGAACAGCACTAGGCAATCAATTCATGGGGCTCCGAACTCAATGGTGGAGGACACATGAACAGTGCTAGGCAATCAATTCATGGGACTCTGAATAAGATTTGAGGGTGGAGGATAGACGAACAGCGCTAGGCAATCAATTCGTGGGGCTCCAGACTTGATGGTGGAGGATGCATGAATGACAATCAATTCATGGGGCTCCAGATAAGATTTGAGGGTGGAGGATAGACGAAAACGCTAGGCAATCAATTCGTGGGGCTCCAGACTCGATGGTGGAGGATGCATGAATGACAATCAATTCATGGGGCTCCGGATAAGATTTGAGGGTGGAGGATAGACGAACAGCGCTAGGCAGTGAATTCGTGGGGTTCCAGACTCGATGGTGGAGGATACATGAATGACAATCAATTCATGGGGCTCCGGAAAAGATTTGAGGGTGGAGGATAGACGAAAAGCGCTAGGGAATCAATTCGTAGGGCTCCAAACTTGATGGTGGAGGATGCATGAATGACAATCAATTCATGGGGCTCCGGATAAGATTTGAGGGTGAAGGATAGACGAAAACGCTAGGCAATCAATTCGTGGGGCTCCAGACTCAATGATGGAGGATGCATGAATGACAATCTATTCATGGGGCTTCGAATAAGATTTGAGGGTGGAGGATAGACGAACGGCACTAGGCAATGAATTCGTGGGGTTCCAGACTCGATGGTGGAGGATGCATGAATGACAATCAATTCATGGGGCTCCGGATAAGATTTGAGGGTGGAGGATAGACGAACAGCGCTAGGCAATCAATTCGTGGGGCTCCAGACTCGATGGTGGAGGATGCTTGAATGACAATCAATTCATGGGGCTCCGGATAAGATTTGAGGGTGGAGTATAGACGAACAACGCTAGGCAATCAATTCGTGGGGCTCCAGACTCGATGGTGGAGGATGCATGAATGACAATCAATTCATGGGGCTCCGGATAAGATTTGAGGGTGGAGGATAGACGAACAGCGCTAGGCAATCAATTCATGGGGCTCCAGACTCGATGGTGGAGGATGCATGAATGACAATCAATTCATGGGGCTCCGGATAAGATTTGAGGGTGGAGGATTGATGAACAGCACTAGGCAATCAATTCGCGGGGCTCCAGACTCGATGGTGGAGGATGCATGAATGACAATCAATTCATGGGGCTCCGGATAAGATTTGAGGGTGGAGGATAGACGAACAGCACTAGGAAATCAATTCGTGGGGCTCCAGACTCGATGGTGGAGGATGCATGAATGACAATCAATTGATGGGGCTCCGGATAAGATTTGTTGGCAGGACCGAATGGTCCACCGGGTTTTTTCACCTAAAAAAGCGAACATTCTTTAGCAAGGAAAAATAAATCATTTGCGAGAGCACCATATCTTAGAGAAACAATATACCCATGCCAAAAGTAATTTTCCTTGTAACCGAAAATGAAGGACAAGATGTCAACCTTTAGCTTTTAAATGAACATTCAGGGGAAACGTCAGGTCAAACTGAAACTGGGAATAAAATCACTCATAGTGTATAAAAACTCACACAGGTAAGTGTTTTATCCTAATCCCAAACCATAGTTGCACCATGACTTTATTTTGCACATGATTTCCTATCAAACCAAAAGATCACACGCACGATCACGGATCAATAGGATTTTCTCAAGGGTAGTGTTTTTGGAGAGGTAGCTGGGTGTTTCGGTCTTTTCCTCTTTGTTTATGTGGGGCGGGATATCGCCAGTCGAGAGCAACCTTGAATGGCAATCCCAAAGGAAGAACTACTTCAAAAATGGGTTTTCCTTTGCCGGTAGTCATTTGCCCAGCCGAAAATTTATCTGGTCAGAAGATCTTCCGTTCTCTTTCCTGGTTTCCTGTATTGATCGGGAATTATTTTGTTTTTCCTTCAATATTTTTCTTTTTACTTTCTTCCGATCTTCGATCGGGAATCCTTCTTTTCCTTTTCTTTTCTTTCTTTTCATTTCTTCCTTTCCGATCTTTGATTGGGAATTCAGGTTTTAGCATTCGTTATTCGCTTTCCCTTGAGGAGATTCTGTTGTCCTTTTCTTCGGGGGAAAGGATGAGGATTCTTTTCATGGGCCAAGGTTCAAAGTAGCTTAAGGTTGCGTCTTAACATGGTCTTTTTATCGTGTGAGCCCGATTTTGATATCTGGGGCAAAACAAATTTGTGTGCCAAGGTGTCAGTCTCGGGTTGAATTTCCATATTATTTCCACGAGGCACGCGTAACAATGATGATTTGGGAACAACGTGCAAAATTAGTCATGGCTACAACTAGGTGGGTACTCAAGCATCCAGTTTATGGCATTGTGATACTAATGCTTGGGATTTACACAAGTAGACCCAATATTTCCAAATTATGTTCTTTCATCGGTTCAATGAATCCATCCATTCTCATCTCGGTTATTCTGGAAAATAAACTCTTAGCGTCAGTCTCTTGTTTCCAAAAGATATGTTTGTTCTCTACGAATGATTTATGTTTCCTATGACCATAACATGCCGACCTTCGAGGTCTTTCTTTCTTTTTCTTTTTTTTTTGTTTCATTTTTTTTTATATTTGCAAAAAGTATACATCCATCGCTATCTATGAGAAAAGCTTTTCTTTGTACACCTACATTCCTATACACGACAAACTTTTTCTGTATACACACGCATTAAAAACTCTTTCTCTTTATATCGACACGGTCTATATAAAAACTCTATTCCTGTTCAAAGATTTCTTTTTCGTTTTTCAACATACACTCGTTGTTCATACAAAAATTTCTTTATATACACTCGTTTCTCACACCCAAGAACTTATTATCACGCATTATTTACACACACACAAAATCTTTCCATACATTTTTTACATATAAAAAAAAAAACTCTTTTCTTTTCTTTATATATAGACATGACATTTGTTCACAACGCCTCTTTCTTTTTTCTATTATTGGCGTTATCATGATTTTTTGTTCATTTTATTTTTGGGATGACGTTCCTAAAGGAAAACTCTACAAGGTTCCGAAATTTCAACAAACATTATCGACAATAACGAAGTAAGCACTAACGCAACAGTCCAAACAACATGTATGCACAAAACAAGAGACAATCAAAACAAAACAAACGTTAGTCCCTCTAGTTATAAAAATAAAATGATATGTAACAGATAAAAGAGGAAACATAAAAGAGAATATGAATCTGGGGATCCCTTGGTCATGTGGCTCCACTCCATCCCAAGAAACTGAGTAAATCTGTCATCTCCTCATCCATGCGAGCCTCCTCTGCATCGCCGGGAGCCTCTGCGGGCGCCTCCCCTGCCTAGGCCTTAGGCCAATCTCCGGGCCATGCAACCTCAACCCTGAACTGATTTGGAGTAGGACACGCAAAAGGAGTGAAACCTTGGCTCTGCTGACTGAGGCTGAGCTAGTAGAGACACTCATGTATCTGCACCTGCCCCCTGTGGTTGGCCGCCTGCTGGCGAACCAAGTACTGTAAATATCGCTCCATGCCAAATGACCCAGCTGGATTAGCCTGATGAGGTGGTGGCGGCGCGTCTGCGGCCTGCGGTGCATCACCCTGCGTCTGTCTAGGCGTGCAATACTTCTCAATGAAGGCCCGGGTGATTGGCGGTCGAATCACCTTACTAGGTGTGACGGGAACCCCGAATGACTGGCAGAGACCTGTGATCAATGCTGGAAACCCCAAGGCCCTGTTAGACTTATCCGGGTCTAGCGGGTGCCTGGTAGGTGGCATACCTGCAAATAAATAGATGGCGTCAGTGATCAATTGAGCCACATGGACGCTCATCCGTGTCAGGATGGCATACACCAGTTGACACTTCAGCAAAGGGAGGTCGGAGTTATGATCGCTGGGCAGGACGTTGTTGAGCAGCAACGTCATCCACTTGGGGTATGGTGGCTGGAAGACCTTTCCGGGTATGGCCACCACCAAATGATTTTCCAATAATGAGGGCCACAACTCGGAATACGCCATGGGAACAGGAGAGAACTCGCCTCTCGGGGGGCGTCGTGCATTGTTATATCTCGCGCCAAGAGTTGTATTATTGGCTGGCCGGGGAATGGTTGGAGCTGTGTGTTGGGCAGGCATTTTTTCTGTTGCAGGAGGCCCTTCAACTTGAGTTGGGAGGGAACTTCCGGCTTGGATCGAAAAGTTCGGGTGGCTGTGTTGGTATGAGTTTTGGGCATTTTGGGGCGTTTTCATCCATGTTGGGGCAGTGGTGACTGCGCGGATATCTCCTTCCTTTTTCCGTGTGCCCACCACTTGGGCTCTTCTATTGTTGTTGAGGGCAACGCTGGAGGCATATTCAAACTTTCCTTTCCTCAGTCCGGACTCGATTCTTTCTCCGGCGAAGATGAGGTCTGCAAAGTTAGCCGGCATATATCCTATTAGCTTCTCGTAGTAGAACGTGGGCAACGTATCTACCATAATCGTGATCATTTCCCTTTCAGTCATAGGCGGGATGACTTGAGCTGCTAGGTCTCTCCACCTTTGAGCATATTCTTTAATGGACTCATGTTCCCGCTTGGTCATGCTCTGAAGTTGGTTTCGATCAGGAGCCATATTCGTGTTGTATTGGTACTGCCTAATGAAGGCAGTTGAAAAGTCTTTCCATGACCGGATCTGAGAAGCTTCCAGATTGGTGTACCACGCCACTGCTGCTCCAGCTAAGCTGTCTTGAAAGAAGTGCATTAACAACTTTTCGTCCGTAGAATATGCCCCCATCCTTCGGCAGTACATCCGAAGATGACTTTTTGGATACGTCGTCCCTTTATATTTATCAAAATCTGGTACTTAAAACTTGGGAGGAATGATGATGTCAGGTACCAGACACAGATCCGCTAAATCCGAGAACGGATAGCTGCCGAGGCCTTCTACTGCTCTCAGCCTCTCTTCAAGTAGATCAATCTTTCCCTTGTCTTTTGCAAAGCAAACGAGTTCCTTAACGGGTGCGGATGGAGACGGGACGTGGCGGACTACGTTTGGTTGGGGCAACTCATGGGGGGCTGGTTCCTTGAGGGGAAGTAAAGGGCCTAAATGGGCATCTCCTTCATCATCTTCTTGCAAACCGTCTTGGCTCTCGAAGCTAGGGGCTTGGCTCAAATCGTCTGGAGCGGTACGGGGAGTAAAGTCTGGAGGCAAACCATAAGGGTAGGCTTGAGGACTATACCTCCGATTAAAACCCGTCGCGTTTTTGTCTCGGCCCAAGTTTATTGCGGGCTGTAGCACCGGTTCCGCTTCCCTAGCTGTATTGGAAGCGGCCGCCGTAGCATTATCTTCTATAGTTTTTTGAAGTTTTAGCATGGCCTCCGTGATAGAAGTCATTTGATCTTTTAAGGCTGATAGGTCGGCCTTCATCTGTTCTTGCACTCCCTGTTCGTTATCCATCTTATTTCTGGATCGGGTGTTATAGGGGTGCCTTTGCGCTTTGTGAGTTCCCTAAAGAAACAAACAGTGGTGAGCATGCCACCAAAACATGAATATGCTAATGAATGATCAGAGCACGTGGATCCACCTCAAGGCCTTTTTAGACAAGTGATGAGTTTCAGAACTTCTCTTTTTATAAAAAGGAACAAAAGCTTTTATCTAGCCAAGATCATACAAAAGTGTTGCAACAGAACCTAACGGTCTCTAATTATATGGGCCATTAAGTCTATCATGTGTTGACAGTAATTGATTAGCCCGTGAATTTCCTCTGGGGCTGAACACACTTCGGTGATGGCCTTTGCTTTGGCTAGTAGTCGCGGGAGGTCTTGACTTCCATTTAAGGTCAAGGCGAACCTATCCATCCACATGGTCGCTTCTTGATGCAATGCATCAATCATCCTCCCTCTTGCTTCCTTCTCGGCGTATGCTTGTGCGAAGTCCTCTACTAGCTTTTGTTCATGGGTCAAAGAATGGTTTAACTCTTCTTTGTACTGCCCTATTATAGCTAGCATGCTTTGCTCCGTGGCTTCTAAGTGTTGGGGCAAACTCCTCTTGGATCTTGAGCAAGCAGCTAACTCCTCCTTTAAGACCATGCCATGTACTTGTGACTCGTCTCTTTCCTCTCTCTGGAGCTTGAGCTCATTGTTGTTGCCCCACAAAGCTCCTCGGAATTTATCTCGACCTTGCTCTTCCTTGCGAGCCCTCTTGGTTTCTCATTCGAGGGCTCTTGCGGTAGCCGCATTTTCCTCTCGTAATCCGGCACACTCTTTCTAGATGTCTGTAGAGTCTAACTTGAATTTTTCTTTGGCGAGTCTTGCCTTTCCTAGCTCTGATTTTAGAGCTTGGACTTCTTCATCCTCTTCCGGAGCTTCGAAGTTCTCCTCGTTGATAATTTTCACATGGAGGCAGCAATCGCATTCCATGGTGAGCCAATAGTAACCTGCCCTTAAGATCTTTCTAGCCATGGTGTGCCCATTAGCGTGCGTACCAAAAGAGCCCTCATGAACCTCCCCCAGCATGTTTTCTACTTCCTTAGCGTTCATGCAGCGTAGCAGAACCATGTCATGGTTTCTCTTGTATAGTATGCTTCTGCTCATGAAGAAGTCGGCCGCCAATCTCCTCAATGTCCTTTTGTTGTTGTCGGAGGCCTCCAGTGGGTACTATTTGCTTTCAACGTATCGCTTGATATCGAAATACCAAGGCTTACCGTCCCGTTCCTCTTCCACCCGACAACAATGTGCGGGTCTGCCACGACACCAGAATTCAATGTACGGTAGGTCCCCAACTGGAACATGGACGCTAAAGTGGCAAGTGCATCTGCCATTTGATTTTCCTCTCGGGGAACGTGATGGAAGGAGATCTCATCAAAGAAACCAGCCAATTCCTTAATATAGGCTTGGTAGGGTATCAGCTTGTGGTCTCTAGTTTCCAACTCCCCTCTGAGCTGGTGAATCACCAGTGCTGAGTCCCCACACGATCCACTTGTCCCGGTCCTCGTCTAGCTTTTCCTCAAACAAGGCCATGATGTCCTCGTATAGCTCAGCATGTATTCTCTTGGACGGTGGGACGCCCAAACTAAAGCACAACACGTTCTTTCGAGCAGGGAGTAGTTCATTTCACAGGCCGTGAACTTCTTACTCAAGTAGTAAACAACGCGCTCTCTTTTCCCGGACACGTCATGTTGCCCCAGCATACATCCCATCAATTCGTCCCAAATCATCATATACAAGATGAGAGGCCTTCCGGGTACCGGCGGCATAAGCACGAGAGGGTTCATGAGACACTGTTTGATCCTTCCAAACGCCTCTTGACAATCCTCGTTCCAGCGGACGGATTGGTTTTTGCGTAAGAGTTTGAACAACGGCTCACAAGTAGCGGTGAGCTGTGATATGAATCTGGCAATGTAGTTCAAACGCCCCAGGAAACCTCGGACTTGCCTCTCAGTACGCGGTTCTGGCATCTCAAGGATGACTTTCACCTTTTTGGGGTCCACCTCTATCCCTTTCTGGCTTACGATGAAACCTAGCAATTTCCCTGACTTGACCCCGAAGGTGCACTTAGCAGGGTTTAACCTCAATTGATATTTTCTAAGCCTTTCGAACAACTTCCGCAAGTTTACAAGGTGTTCCTCCTCGGTCTTAGACTTGGCAATTATGTCTTCCACATAGACCTCGATTTCTCGGTGCATCATATCGTGAAACAAAGCCACCATAGCCCGTTGATAAGTTGCCCCGACGTTCTTGAGTCCAAAGGACATCACCTTATAACAGAACGTCCCCCACAGGGTGAAGAAGGTAGTCTTTTCCATATCCTCCAGTGCCATTTTTATCTGATTGTAACCAGAGAACCCATCCATGAAGGAAAACAAAGCGAAATTGGCCATATTATCCACAAGGATATCGATGTGTGGCAAAGGAAAATTGTCCTTAGGACTGACCCGATTCAGGTCCCGATAATCTACGCACATTCGTACCTTCCCATCCTTCTTAAGGACTGGTGCAATGTTGGCAACCCATTCTGGGTACCGAGCGATAGCCAAAAAACCAGCGTCAAATTGTTTCTTTACCTCTTCTTTTATTTTCAAGGATTTCTCGGGCTTCATCCTCCTCAGCTTTTGTTTTACCGGGGAGCACTTAGGATTTTGAGGTAATCTGTGTTGTACGATGTTAGAACTCAAACCAGGCATATCTTGGTATGACCAGGCAAAGATGTCTTGGTAGTTTTTTTAGCAGGGCCATCAATTCTTCACGGATGGGTGCGGTCATACCTGTGCCTATCTTCACTTCCTTTTTCCCACTGCTAGTTCCTAAGTCTACTAGTTTCGTCTCTTCTTGATGAGGCCCCATCTTTTGGTCCTCATGGGCGACTATCTTCTCCAACTCTGGGGGAAGTCCCACATCCTCGTCCTCTTCACTCTCCGTCTGATCCGCTTCTTGCTTGAAATCGATGGTCGGGTCCCAGGTATTAGTACCTTCGAGGGACTCGTCGTCGGATCTGGCGTTTTAAGCATAAAGAAATAAACATGCAAATGAATGAGAATGGGTAGAGGCGCAAGAACAGATGAAGAAAGATCTTTATATTATAAATTCAGGAACAAAAGATATAATGCCTTAACAAAAGGAAACTCTAAAGCATAGGCCCAACCGTAGAGTTTAAAAGCCACAAAGGGTTACATTATGCTTGTCGCGTAAATGCCCGGGCGCTCCTCCACTCGCCAATTTCCTAGTCGGAAACTAGGAGGGCATGGTCGTTCCAAATATGACCCACTCGGAGAGTCATCCTCGTATATCGCAATGACTTGGCCTTCAAGTCCTAGACCAGCACTTATAAACCTCCTACTGATGTGGCAGGGCGGGCCCCCTTTGACTTGTCGTCCTAATTGCGAACCTTGGCTTCTGCTCTTCCTTCCCGCGACACTTTTGCTTATGTCCGCTTGCGTGAGTTTATAGCCTAATCCAAACTTCCCGCGGTTTCCTTTGGTGCTTATCAGGCTGGTTCTGCCGCCGTTGTTCTTGCCTAAACCCATTCCGGGCTCGTAACCATTCTCCAACATCACCCAGGCCACCATCATTGTCGTATCGGACAGACAAGGTTGCCCAGAGAAGGAATCTACGGAGGCAATGCTTACTACCTCAAAAGATTGGAAGGCTATTTCCAATGACTCCTCCTCGGCTTCCACATATGGCATAGAGGACGGGCAACTTACCAAGATGTCTTCCTCCCCCGATACAATGACCAAATGCCCCTCCACTACGAACTTCAGTTTTTGGTGGAGTGTAGAGGAAACGACTCCCACCGAGTGGATCCACGGGCGTCCCAAAAGACAGTTGTAAGCCGGGTTAATATCCATTACTTGGAAGGTAACTTGACAGGTATGGGGGCCTATCTGTACAGGGAGGTCGATCTCTCCCCTCACCTCTCGGCGGCTGCCGTCGAAGGCACGGACCACCATGGAGCTTGGCCTTAGATGGGAAGCATTAAATGGCAATTTCTCCAACGTGCTTTTGGGCATTACGTTTAAACTGGAACCGTTATCGATGAGTACCTTGGCCACGACGTGGTCCATGCATTTGACTGACACATGTAAAGCCCTGTCATGCCCTCTCCCCTCGGCAGGGATTTCTTCTTCAGCGAAGGTGAGATAGTTGTTGGTGGTCATGTTATTGACGAGTCCTCTAAAGCCTTCTATGGAGATGTCTTGGGCTACACGAGCTTAGTTCAAGACCTTTACTAGTAAAGCCCGATGAGGCACAGAGCTCATGAGTAGTTCCAAAAGAGAGACTCTGGCCGGGGTTTTGTTGAGCTGCTCAATGACCTTGAACTCACTTTGTTGAATAATGCGGAGGAACTCGCCTGCCTCCTCTAGCGATACTTCTTTCTTGCCACAACCATCCTTTTTCTCTGAAAGACCTTTCACTGGAACATTCTCATTCAGAGTGGGGCTCGTCTTGTCATTTTGTTCCTCCGCCATCTTTGCCTTCCCTTTAACGCTTGTGGGTTGTGTCGGCAGGTCAGGGGGTGCGAACACGCGACCGCTGTGGGTCATGCCGCTCAGCCCCGTGATATTGGTTACCTTGGCCGACAACGAGCTGATATTGGTGGCTTCTTCCTTCCTTTCGCTTAGAGGTGCATACCTACACGGAACTGCGTGGCTATTTTGGTATGGAAACGGAACAGGTTTAACTACCGAGGGGTATCGGGGCGTTTGGGGAGCTGCGCCTCTGGTGAAATATACCACCAAAGGCTTAGGCCTTCCAAAGCTTCCCTCATCTGCGGACTGCATACATATATGCTGCTCTTCACTCCCGTCATTGCCGACTTCCAGCCGGCCTCGATCTATCATCTGTTGCAACAAGTCCTCCACTGCTAAACATGTTTCCATGTTATGTAGCTTGCCGGGATGCATCAAACAGGAATCTTCCCCATGCCCACCGTGGGTATTCACGCCCCCCTTTTGTAGGGCCTCACAGATAAACCTCCTTGGGGTCGTCACGTCCTTCAAAGGCTTGGACCTGCACGACCTACCCAACTCGACGACATTAACTGCTCCTCCTCCATGATTGGCGAGTGGGTTCGTTTTCATGTTGGGCCGGTCCTCTTGAAACGTCAGCCATCCGGCGTCTATCAAATGTTGGACCTTGTATTTAAGGGCCAGGCATTTTTCGGTGGAATGGCCCAAGGTTTTCCCATGGTATGCGCAGGTTGCGTCAGGGTTATACCACTTTGGGAAAGGAGGCTGGTAGATCTTCTCGGGAGATATCACAGCCATCTGGTTAGTGATGAGGGACGACAAGAGGTCTTCATACGTCATTGGGATCAGGGTGAATTCTGGAGTTGGCCTCCGGGGAAAGTTCCTTATCGCATTGGAACCGATGCCAAAGTGGCGTTGCTGGCCGGGCGAGTCGGGGTTGGAGCCAGAGCTTGGGGGCCTCCCTCTGAATGGGCGTGAGCGCTCTAGGTTGTACGGGTGCTGAATTGGAAGAGTCCCCGGCGCGAGCTGAGAAACTCGGGTGATGTTACGGGTACTGATGGGTACCGTGAGAGGTCTGCAGTGGCTTGATCCATGCGGGCGCTGAAGTGACGGCATGAGTATCTCCTTCCTTCCTTTTAGCCCCAGGTTCTCCGATCCTCCTAGCGTTGGTACTTGTGGAGGAGACGTAATCGAACTTCCCTCTCTTCAAACCTACTTCGATTCTTTCCCTGGCGAATACCAAGTCCGCGAAGCTGGAGAGCATGTAGCCCACTAACTTCTCATAGTAAAACATCGGCAAGGTGTCTACCATCATGGTAATCATTTCCCTTTCGACCATGGGAGGGGCCACTTGTGCTGCCAGATCCCTCCACCATTGAGCGTACTCTTTAAAGGTCTCACTTTCCTTTTTAACCATGTTCTGTAGCTGAGTATGATCGGGAGCCATATCGAAATTGTGTTGATATTGCCTAAGGAAGGCAGTAATCAGATCCTTCCAAGTGCGGATGCAGAAAGCTTCCAGATTAGTGTACCAAATGACCGCGGCTCTAGCCAAGCTATCTTGGAAAAAGTGCATTAACAACTTTTCATCCCTAGAATGCGCCCCCATCTTGCGACAATACATCTTGAGATGGTTCTTAGGACAAGCCGTCCCTTTGTACCTATCGAAATCAGGTACCTTGAATTTTGGGGGGATGACGATGTCCGGTACTAAGCAAAGATCCGCCATGTCTGCGAACGGATAGTCACCAAAGCCTTCAATAGCTCTCAATCTCTCTTCGATGAGATCAAGTTTCCTTCTTTCTTCCGCTGCCGGGGTGGTCCTTCTGTGGACAAGAATATTGGTTGTGCTGGGAGGTTGGGCTGAGGCAGTATGTTGGGTGTCGGCCCCTCGACGAGGACCGGGGGGTAGAAATCGATGTCTCCTTGGGCATACTCTCTATGATCCTCGTGAACCTCGTCCGACTGTCGAGGAGGCTACCCTTCAAGGATGGGGGAAGGGACATGATCCGCGTCATCACACATGACTGGTGGCGTGTAATTAGGTGGTAATCCATAAGGGTACGCTACCCGATTGTATCCCAAATGGGGGTTGCTGATGTGCCCCAATGTGCTTCTTTCTCGTCCTACCACGTTTGGGAAAGGATGGTGCGCAGTAGCTGGGAGAGTTAGGTCTGATTCGGCAGTCAAACTAACAGTGGCAGCAGTGGCCACATTATTCTCCATGAGCTGTCTCATTCCTAACATGGCATCCATCATGGAAGCCATTTGCTATTTCAAAGCCGAGATGTCAGCTTTCATCTGTTCCTGTATCTCCTCTTGGTCACCCATCGTCCTAGATTTGGAACTAGTGCGATAGGGATGCCTTGGGGAGCGTTTAGTTATGGCGTTTTTCCTAAAAAACCAAACGTGAGGAGTAGGTAAAGAAAATGAATGCATGCTAGAGATAAAATGCGGGAGTGATTTGATTCGCACTGATCTTTGGAGTAAAAATGTGGGATAAACTCATTTTATTCAGAAAGTTTATAACTAGTCAAGATCTGAGTGACAATACAGACTTCCTAGTGGTTTCTAATTATATGGCCCATTAAGTCTATCATATGCTGACAATAGCTGAGAAGTCCGTGGATCTCCTCGGGGGCGGAGTAGGTGTCCGCCATTACTTTGGCCTTGCCTAGCAATCGGGGAAGTTCTTGACTCCCGTTCAAAGTAAGAGCAAATCGGTCCATCCACATTGTTGCGTCTTGATGTAACGATTCGATCACCCTTCCTCTAGCCTCCTTTTCCGTGTACACTCGGGCATACTCGTCCGCCACTTTGTGCTCGTGGGCCGTGGCTAGATTTAATTCTTCTTGGTACTTGCTGACGATGGGTAACATGTTGGTCTCTGTCTCGCATAAACGCTGAGACAAGCTTCTCTTGGACCTTGAGCAAGCAGCTAACTCCTCTTTTAAGACCATGCTATGTGCTCGTGATTGGTCTCTCTCTCCCCTTCGAAGCTTGAGCTCATTATTGCTTCCCCACAAAGCTCCACGGAATTTATCTCGGCCATGCTCTTCCTTGCAAGCCCTCTTGGTTTCTCGTTCAAGGGCTCTTGCGGTAGCTGCATTTTCTTCTCGTAACTCGGCACACTCCTTCCGGATGTGTGTAGCGACTAACTTGAATTTTTCTTTGGCAAGTCTTGCTTTTCCTAGTTCTGTTTTTAAAGCTCGGACTTCTTCATCCTCTTCCGGAACTTCGAAGTTCTCCTCGTTGATTATTTTCAACTTGGAGAGCCAATCTAACCCTCCTGTACAAACTTTCAGCCATTCATGATAACCACCGATGATGCCATTACGGATGCCCCTAAGTTTTTTTATCTTTCCTTAATGGGATTTCCCACGCCTTGTGGACTCTTTGTATAATCTTGAAATTTTGCGCACCGAAATCTCTCACAAGGAAAGGAGAGAGGCTCTCTTCCGCCGGTGCTCCCCTCATGGGGTACCCTAACTGTCTTATAGCAAGTGCGGGATTGTAGTTAATACAACCCCTTGTCCCTATCAACGGGATGTTTGGGTAGTCCCCACATGAGAAGAGAAATCACTCATTTCCTTCCTTCCATCGAGGAAACTAGTTGATTGTTCTGCCTCCTATCCCAGCCAAGTGTTGGTCCCAATCTACTCTTCTCTTTTCAACACACGAGCGATGGCTTCGGAGCGAACATGGGTGTCTTATGTCTTGTTGGAATAGGTGCGAAACCAACCATACACAAAGAGCAGGTAAGCAGCAGATGATCCATGCGCTACTCTTCTCGCACTTTTGGTCAAATGTATCAAATAAGTATGCCAAGATAGCTACCACTGGGCTCTCTTTGCTATGGTGATATGCAAGGAAAGCATCAATCGCGGCTAGGTCCACCAAATCGTCCACGTTTGGAAAGAGGACAACCCCAAAGATTAGCAATGCTAATACGTCCAGAAACGGGACCCACTCCTCTCGATTCGCCATATCCCTTGCCTTGCCTTCCAAGTACTTCCGTGGTAGGCCCACTACGCCGTTTCGAGTTTGCTTTACACGATCTAACTCTCTTGTCGAATCCTTGACCACAACTGCAATCTTGCTCAAGGAGGGAAGAATCCCAAAGAAAAGATACGGTTTTCTTCCCCCAAGAGGACATCTTAGAATCTCCTCAAATTCTTCAACAGTCGGTACTAATTGGAAGTCTCCAAACGTGAAGCATCTCAAAGGTTGGTCATAGTATTGGGTGAGGGATACAATGGCTTCCGTGAATATCTTCGCTATGGTCAAATCTAAAATCTTTCTGTACGCCTTGCAGAAGGCTTGCATTTGGAGAGGTCCCGTCAACCGCCCCAACTCCTTAAGGCTGGTGACATCTAGGCCCTTAATCTTGACTTGATAGAATCTTTTTCCGGTTTGATTTGTTCCCATGTTTTACTAAAGTGAAACAAAACCAGTGCGAATCAAAACTTCGACATCTATCATGGGTGGAATGGATGAATGCATGAAGAAATGCATATGACGCAGATGCAATTTTATGAATACGGGAGCCCGGGAAATAGTCTCCTCCTTAGATACAACGTTTGGGGCAGCACGACGCCCGACGTATGTATTTAAGAAGGTGACACGGACCCTCCGTTGGTTTGCCAAAGTGAGGGGATCAAGACGAAACCCGTGCATGATGCATATGAGAAAGGCAGAACACGGGTTGCCTAACGATGGGTGTCAAGTACCTCGAAGTGGTCAAGCAAAGGTCGCATCCCACCAAACAGATGGTCCCCGAACGAAATTAGGGTATGACACAAACAAAAGCTGAAAGCGATAACACTAAGTCTAGTTCTATCACAATGAGATAACAAATAAATACCAAAAGCGATAAAAACAAAATAAAGACTAGTTCACAGTTTTAGGCGATCCCAGCCAAGCGACTCTATCTCCTCAAAGAATGAAGTCCATCACATCGGCCATGTCATCATCATCTTGTGCTCCATCTCCATCTCCGGTAGTCCCTGCGGGTTCTGCCCCTGTCTGAACACTGGGCCTATCTCTAGGCCATGCAACTGCACCTGACCCCTATGATTAGCTATCTGTTGGTCGGTCACATGTTGCATATATGCGTGCATCTGTAGTTACATCCTCCGTAGGTGAGCGAAGATGGACACCAGGGATGGTAGCTACCCTAGAGGTGGTGGCGGCGCATCTGCGGATGCCTGCTGCTGCTGTGCTTGACCCTGCTGTTGTGCCTGCCTTGGCATGCAATATTTTTCTATGAAGGCCTTGTTAAGGGGAGGCCAGATAAGCTTGGTGGAAGTAACTGGCACCGCATAAAACTGACAGAGGCTTGTGACAGAGGCTTGTCTGGGAGGCATGATCCCTAAAAATTGATATATGGCATCTGAGATCAACTGGGCCACATGAAAACTCACCTGGGTCAAGATGGCATAGACTAGCTGGCACTTCGGCGGGGGAGGTTGGAATTGTGATCGCTGAGGAGGATGTTGCTGAGTAGCAATGTCATCCAAATCTGTGTTAGGGTGGTCATGCTAGTGCGCATGATTCGCACTCGTCTCCCTGCCACGCTTCAGGAAAAGTCCTGCCCCGGAACACACAATTGCTGATTGATGGCCTCCTCATCGAACCACGAGGCCTAGCTCCTCCTCTGACTGAATTCGCAGTGTTGGCCCTCCTCCAGGACTAACGGATGCCCCAGGAACTGAATAATGTGTCATACCCTAATTTCGTCCGGGGATTATTATTTGATGATATACAACCTTTGATTGGCCGCTTCGAGATACTTAGCACCCTTTGTTTCATAATATGTGAAGTCTCGAGACGTGCCGAAAATCAAAAGGAAGTAGGCTTACGCGATCCGTGAAAATTCCGTAATGTGACGGAAATCGAAAGAAGGTGTTTTTTCGCAATCCGTGAGTTTTCATAACTTCTTCGAAAGCTAAAAAAGAGTAAATACATGATCCGTAAGGATCCGTAATCTTACGGAAAGAAAATAAGTATCGTTACGAAATTCGTAAAGTTTCGTAACGTTACGGAAAAAGAATCACCAAAAAGGGTAAAGGGGGGTGAACTTATCATGATAGGGGTGTAAATAGCAATTCAAATCTAGGCCCTTCCGGAACATTTTGGAAGTTGGGTTGATTAAGGAGGAAGCAACTGGGCGGCAAGCTCCTCCACGTTTTTGAAAAATGGTTTCCGGGGCTTCTGCGGCTTCCGTAAAATTTCCAAAAACCGTGGGTAAGCATATTCCACTTAACATTGGTGAAAGGGAAGAGAAAAAAGATGAAAATCAAATTCGAAAACACTTTCGTAAGGCTTCCGTAACTTTTCCGTAAAATACGAAAAGGGGGGTGAACTTAGTAATTTGGGTGCGCTTAGAAATCTTCTTCATTAAGTCTCTGGGCGGCAAGCACCTCCCTTTTTTTCTATAAATAGGGGAGGGGGGAGCTGTTTCAAAATGTTCAAGACCCCTTTGGCTATGCATTTCGGCTATTTTGGGCAAAAAAACACGTTTTCGTGAAGAAAAATCGAGTCGAAGTACTTCCGTAACGCTTCCGTAAGCGATTCTGTGGAAATTCTTCATCGTTCTTCGTCGTTCTTCACCGTTCTTCATCCGTTCTTCATTCTTCAACGGGTAAGTTTTCGAATCCGAGACTTTCAATTCATTTCTTGTTTTGTGTACTTTCACTTTAATTTCGTTTACTTTCAGTTTTCTTTTCTTCCGTTTTTAACGTGCTTTAACCGTTTATTTAAGCCGTTTTCTCGCCTAATAAATGATAAAATGAATTTCAACCGGCCAAACCTTGCCATATATCATGACCAGCCGTTCTAGAAGCCTTGAGCCAAAATCCCAACTTATCATAAACCTTGACCCAGGGTGAGAATGTCAATCCTTGCCCTCGGAAAACAAAAAGAAAAAAAAAAAGAAAAATTCCCAATCAAAGAGTGGGAGAAAGCAAAAAAGGAAAGAAAATTCCCGATCAAGGATCGAAAGAAAATAGAAGAAACATCCAGAAAGGTCTTTGGACTAGACAATATCTGAACAGTACAGAATTGTCACCAAGAAAAAGGAAACCATGACCTAAAGTGGTTCTCTCCCTTTGATTACCGACAAAATCCTGTGCGCTAGCGACTTTCTAGCCACACACTAAACAAAAACAGAAAAGGAAAAGGCAAAAACACTCAAAGCCAAATTCCCCACCTAAAAACCATTCCCAAAATAAGTCCTATTGATCCATGATCACGCATGTAATCTTTGATTTGATAGGAAATGATTTACAAAATCAAGTCATGACATATCTATGGTTCGGAATTAGGATAAAACACTTACCTGTGTGAGATTGATACACTTTGAGTGATTTTCTTCTATTTTTGTTGAACCCATTGCTTCCTCTAAATGGTCATTTAGAAACGAAATGCTAATATCCAAAATCTCATTTACCGTTATGAGAAAATTTCATCAGCATACTCTCCTTCCCCGATAGACACATCATTTTTCATCCAAAAAACATTTGATGCTCTGATCAGTTGGAAGTTTTTTGTCTCTTTACTAAAGCATGTTCGCATTTTAGTGAAGAAAACACTGAGACTATTTTTAGTCTCACAGTTATCAAGAACTACGTAGGTCTGAGTTCCTCATCACAAATTGAGGATACGTAGGAGCAAAAGCCCTGCTTTTGTCGACCACCCCACCTTTTGTTACCATGACCCGAGAGTCCAGGGGCATGCGGAGCCACATGACCGTGAGATCCCCAAATTCGTATGTTCCATCATTTATCATTTGTATCCTATCTCATTTTTTTAAACTGGGGGACTAACGTTTGTTTTGTTTTGATTGACTTTTGTTTTGTGCATACATGTCGTTTGAACTGTTACGTTAGTATTTACTTCATTGTTGTCAATAGTGTTTGTTGAAGTTCCAGAATCGTGTAGAATTTTTCATTTTTAGGAACATCGTCCAAAATAAAAATAAAATGAACCAAGATCATGATAAAAAAAAAGAGAAGTGTTGTGAATAAAATGTCTGCGTATATAAAGAAAAAGGAAAATGTGCATAGAAGGGTTTTTTTTATAAAAAAATACGTGTAGAGAAATTCTTGTGTGTGTGAACAACGAGTGTATATAAAGAAACTTTTGTATGAACCATAGGTGTGCGTTGGAGAAAAACGAAAAAGATCTTTGAATGTAAATAGGGTTTGACCATGTGACGTAAAGAGAGAGAGTTCCAATGCATATACAGAAAGAGTTTGTCATGTATAAGAGTGTAGATATACGAAGAAAATTTCTTCATAGAGGACCATAGGTGCATAATTTTGTGAATATATAAAAATGAAACAAAAAGGAAAAAGAAAGAAAGACCGCGAAGGTCGACATATTATAGTTAAGAAGTATAAATCATTCGTAAAGAGCAAACGCATCTTCTAGAAACAAGGGACTGATGCTAAGAGTTTATTTTCCGAAATAAAACGAGATAAGAATGGATGAATTCATTGAACTGATGGGAGAACATAATTTGGAAACATTGGGTCTGTCTGTGTAAATTCCCAACCGTAGTATCACAATGCCATAAACGGGATGCTTGAGTGCCCACCTGGCTGTAGCCATGACTAATTTTGCACGTTGTTTTCAAATCATCATTGTCACGCGTGCCTTATGGAATAATATGGAAGTTCGGCCCGAAATCGACACCTTGACACCCAAATTTGTTTCGCCCCAGATATCAAGATTGGGGTTCCCACAATAAAAGACCCCATTGAGACACAACCTTAGACCTTTTTGAACCTTGGCCTATAAAAAAAGAATCCTCATCCTTTCCCCTGAAGCAAAGGACAGCGGAATCTCCTCAAGGGAGAGCGAATAGAATGCTAAAACCCGATTTCCCAAAGAAAGGGGTGGAGAAGGAGAAGTGAAAAGAAAGAAAAGGAAGAAATGGGAAGAAGGAAAAAGAAAAAGATGAAAATAAAGAAAAGAACAATAAAAAAGAAAGAAAGAGAAGGATTCCCGATCAAAGGTCGAAAGGAAGTAAAAATGGAAAAGAAGCAATTCTCAATCAATGGAAGAAAGAGAGTGGAAGATCTTCAGACTAGATAAATTTTCGGCAAGGTAAGTGACTGCTGGCAAAGGAAAACCCATTTTTGGTGTCTCTTCCTTTCAAATTGCCATTCTCGACTGGCGATATCCCACCCCACATGAACAAAGAGGAAAAGACCGAAACACTCAGCTTCCTCTCCAAAAAAACTTCCCTCGAGAAAATCCTATTGGTTCGTGATCGTACGTTTGATCTTTGATTCGATAGGAAGTCGTGTGCAAAATAGAGTCATGGTGCAGTTATGGTTTGGGAATAGGATAAAACACTTGCCTGTGTGAGTTTTATACACTATGAGTGATTTATTTTCAGCTTAGCCCGATGTTTCCCCTGCATGTTCATTTAAAAGCTAAAAGTTGACATCCTGCCCTTCATTCTCGGTTACAAGGAAGATTACCCTTGGCACAAGTATATTGTTTCTCTAAGATGTGGTCCTCTCGCGAATGATTTATTTTTCTTTGCAAAAAGCATGTTTGCCTTTTAGGTGGAAAAACCCGGTGGACCGTTCGGTCCTACCAACAAACTTTTTTTTCGGAGCCCCATGAATGTCATTGCCTAGCGCTGTTCATGCATCCTCCACCTACGAGTCTGGAGCCCCGCAAAGTTATTGCGTAGCGCTGTTCGCCAATTCTCCATTCTCCAATTTTTTTCGGAACCCCATGAATGTCATTGCCTAGCGCTATTCATGCATCCTCCACCAACGAGTCCGGAGCCCCGCGAAGTTATTGCGTAGCGCTGTTCGCCAATTCTCCATTCTCCATTTTTTTTCGGAGCCCCATGAATGTCATTGCCTAGCGCTGTTCATGTGTCCTCCACCTTCGAGTCTGGAGCCCCGCGAAGTTATTGCGTAGCGCTGTTCGCCAATTCTCCATTCTCCACTTTTTTTTGGAGCCCCATGAATGTCATTGCCTAGCGCTGTTCATGCATCCTCCATTAACGAGTCTGGAGCCCCGCGAAGTTATTTCGTAGCGCAATTCACCAATTCTCCATTCTCCACTTTTTTTCGGAGCCCCATGAATGTCATTGCCTAGCGCTGTTCATGCATCCTCCACCAACGAGGCTGGAGCCCCGCGAAGTTATTGTCTAGCGCTGTTCGCCAATTCTCCATTCTCCACTTTTTTTCGGAGCCCCATGAATTTCATTGCCTAGCGCTGTTCATGTGTCCTCCACCTTCGAGTCTGGAGCCCCGCGAATGTCATTGCCTAGCGCTGTTCGCCAATTCTCCATTCTCCTCTTTTATTTGGAGACCTATGAATGTCATTGCCTAGCGCTATTCATGTGTCCTCCACCTTCGAGTCTGGAGCCCCGCGAATGTCATTGCCTAGCGCTGTTCGCCAATTCTCCATTATCCACTTTTTTCGGAGCCCCATGAATGTCATTGCCTAGCACTGTTCGCCAATTCTCCGTTATCCACTTTTTTTCGGAGCCCCATGAATGTCATTGCCTAGCGCTGTTCATGTGTCTTCGACCTTCGAGTCTGGAGCCCCGCGAATGTCATTGCCTAGCGCTGTTCGCCAATTCTCCATTCTCCACTTTTATTTGGAGACCCGTGAATATCATTGCCTAGCGTTGTTCATGTGTCCTCCACCTTCGAGTCTGGAGCCTCGCGAATGTCATTGCCTAGCGCTGTTCGCCAATTCTCCATTCTCCACCTTTTTTCGGAGACCCATGAATGTCATTGCCTAGCGCTGTTCATGTGTCCTCCACCTTCGAGTCTGGAGCCTCGCTAATGTCATTGCCTAGCGCTGTTCGCCAATTCTCCATTCTCCACCTTTTTTCGGAGCCCCATGAATGTCATTGCCTAGCGCTGTTCATGCATCCTCCACCTTCGAGTCTGGAGCCCCGCGAATGTCATTGCCAAGCGCTGTTCACCAATTCTCCATTCTCCACTTTTTTTCGAAGCCCCATGAATGTCATTGCCTAGCGCTGTTCATGTGTCCTCCACCTTCGAGTTTGGAGCCCCGCGAAGTTAGTGCGTAGCGCTGTTCGCCAATTCTTCATTCTCCACTTTTTATTCGGAGACCCATGAATTCATTGTCTAGCGCTATTCATGTGTCCTCCGTTATCAAGCGCGGAGCCTCTGGTGACTGGGAAATATGTTTTCCTGTTATTTTCCGGATCGGTTCCTTCGCCAAACATGTGTATATGTGTGTATGTATATTATATTCGTTGTTCTTGCTGTTGTTTGTATTTTGTTTTGTGTCGTGCAGAAGAAAAAAAGAAGGAGTAGAGACGAGAGTCGTCATCACGGAAAGGGCAGGATGGACGAAATCAGTGTCTTATCTTTGCTTTCCTCTTATCTCCGATGAGAGGTAAGTAAAGAGGGGCAACTGTCATACCCTAATTTCGTTCGGGGATTATTATTTGATGATATACAACCTTTGATTGGCCGCTTCGAGATACTTGGCACCCTTTGTTGCACAATATGTGAAGTCCCGAGACGTGTCGAAAATCAAAAGGAAGTAGGCTTACGCGATCCATGAAAATTCCGTAATGTGACGGAAATCGAAAGGAGGTGTTTTTTCGCAATCCGTGAGTTTCCGTAACTTCTTCGAAAGCTAAAAAAGAGTAAATACATGATCCGTAAGGATCCGTAACCTTACGAAAAGAAAATAAGTATCGTTACGAAATTCGTAAAGTTTCGTAACGTTACGGAAAAAGAATCACCAAAAAAGGTAAAGGGGGGGTGAACTTATCAAGATAGGGGTGTAAATAGCAATTCAAATCTAGGCCCTTCCAGAACATTTTGGAAGTTGGGTTGCTTAAGGAGGAAGCAACTGGGTGGCAAGCTCCTCCACGTTTTTGAAAAAAGGTTTCCGGGGCTTCTGCGGCTTCCGTAATACTTCCGTAAAATTTCCGAAAACCTTGGGTAAGCATATTCGACTTAACATTGGTGAAAGGGAAGAGAAAAAAGATGAAAATCAAATTCGAAAACACTTTCGTAAGGATTCCGTAACTTTTCCGTAAAATACGAAAAGGGGGTGAACTTAGTAATTCGGGTGCGCTTAGAAATCTTCTTCATTAAGTCTCTGGGCGGCAAGCACCTCCCTTTTTTTCTATAAATAGGGGAGGGGGGAGCTGTTTCAAAATGTTCAAGACCCCTTTGGCTATGCATTTCGGCTATTTTGGGCAAAAAAACACGTTTTCGTGAAGAAAAATTGAGTCGAAGTACTTCCGTAACGCTTCCGTAAGCGATTCTGTGGAAATTCTTCATCGTTCTTCGTCGTTCTTCACCGTTCTTCATCCGTTCTTCATTCTTCAACGGGTAAGTTTTCGAATCCGAGACTTTCAATTCATTTCTTGTTTTGTGTACTTTCACTTTAATTTCGTTTACTTTCAATTTTCTTTTCTTCCGTTTTTAACGTGCTTTAACCGTTTATTTAAGCCGTTTTCTCGCCTAATAAATGATAAAATGAATTTCAACCGATCATTTGTGTTGTAATCTCGTTTAATCACTGTTAAAACAAAATCTAACCGATCGTTCACGTTGTAACCACGGTTAAACCAAAAAGAGGTAAAATAATAATATAATAATCAAAAAATATCTTTTAGTAAAATAAACCAAAAAAAATCAATCGGACGTTTTCTCTTTGGGATTTCTCATTCTTAATTGAATTGACTAATAACTAAATTGAAACTAAGGCTAAAATCAATTTGCCAAGTCAAGCTCGTCCACAAAAAAATCACTAAAAAAGGGATTTGAAAGTTTATTATCTCAGTCTTTCTTACCAACACCTTTAAATGATCACCTTTCAATGATCAGTTTATTAAGGTCCAACACCTTTAAATGATCACCTTTCAAGTAAAAAGAAATCGTGTGATTCACCCTTAAGAAAGAATTATGTAGGTCTGATTTCCTCTTCGATGGAAGGTACGTAGGAGCAAGAGCCCCGCTTTTGTCGACCTCAAAAATTAAAGGAAATAAAAGTTAAGATAACACAATTTCCACAATTCTGAAAAATAGGTTGTTGTCCTTTGAGACAAATGTGAGAGGTGCTAATACCTTCCTCAAACGTAAATATAACTCCCGAACTTAGAATTTTTATTTTGACCGGTTTCGTTCGGTTTTTCCACAAATAAACGTTGGTGGCGACTCCACGCATCTTTCCTCCTTTGGAAAGCGCACCCGTGAGCCTCGCCTCGCTCACCCGCAAAAGGGCATGTTGCGACAAATGGTATCCTCATCAAAGGGGATCCATTGGCCCCGCACCTAGGAGCGCTTCTCTCTGACTCCCTCGTCCATGGGCTACACTGGAACCTTCTCAAACGGCATTTTTCCTTGCCCTCTTAGCTGGAAGCTTCTTTGGAGCCATTTCTTGCGACGACACATTCGCAAAGTTAGTTTGCATGAAAGACCAACCATCATTTCATTTATCTCAAACACAACAAAAGCCAAACAAATTTGAATGGTGCATACTTTTTTTCACCAAATGCAAGTGTCATTGTGCAATTAGAAAACAATCATACATCGGTGCATATATTATTTTATGATATATATATATATTGAAAATAATTTTAGCTACCTAGATGCAACGTGCCCATCATGGTGTAACAAGTTCAAATATTAGTCTAAATCCAAACAATCATGCTCCCATATTCATGCAATTCATACATTTTTGCATCCAAGAAAAAACTTAGATTTCTATGCCTAACTCATGCTTTTGGAATTTTAATCTAACAACCTAAGTTGTCCACACCTTCCACATCACAACCATACATGCACAAACTCACTCCACAGTTCAATTTTCACAATAACACATGCAATGGTCATTGAGGCATTTCACTGAACGGTTGGTGGGCGCATGTTCAAGCATGAAAAAAATGGGAAATGGGGATAATACGAAATGCCAATTCATAATAGAATTCAAGGTAGGCCTAGGGCCATCCCTCACAGCCCCCCTAATCAAACAATCAAAGCATGGATTCACACATAAATTGTCTCACAAAATTTGCAAAAAATAAACAACTAGAGCACCAAAATACCACAATGGAAAGCCAAAATTCAAAGGGAGGTGGTACTTACTTGTAGGAGATGAATGCAAATGCAAAAAGGAAAGCAAAAATGCACAAATGGAGGCTTAGGGCTACTGGACTCGAGGATTCCCATGAGCTCTGGGTGGTTTTTGAAGGTTGGGGAAGAAATGGGGTGAAGAATGGCTTCACCTCCCCTCTTTTAAAATTATCGTCAGACATGCTCGCCCAAGCAAGCTAATTTTTAATTTTTTTTTTTTGCAAAACCCCCTTTGCAAAAAATTTGGATTATTCCTTGTTAGGCATATATTTTCTAAAATCTTATAGTTGCAAATAAACATAGGTGAATTCAAATATAATTCGAAAAAAAATAAATATAAAGCAGGAATTTTAAAGAGCAAAATTAGAGATACTAGGCTGCCTCCTAGGAGCACTTCTTTAATGTCTTGAGCCGGACGCAGGATGATGATTGATTGATCATGGGCCTAGCACCTGCTCCTACTTGCCCCTAAGCTTTGAACAAAGGAAGTGACACCATGCGACAAAATGTGAAACAATACCACAAAATGCCTGCATTACCTTTCACTTACCCTTGTCTCAATTTTGGTGTGGTATTCACCATCACTCAAAATGACTCTTTATTCATCCTCCAATTCGTATGATGACAAGATGCGAATGGATGCATGCTTATGATTTGGACATTTAAGTGCAACAATTAAATAGGAGTTATCGTGTCGAATTTTACTTTAAACGTGTACGGCACCCCGTTGATTGAGCCAAATGACTCCGAATTCAGTGGGCAAGATCGAGAGTGTATGTTCTTAAGAAGTAAAAGACACAACAAAGGAAGTTAAGATGCAAATCATTAATCCAATATTTATTAAAGTTAAGATAATGGTTTACAAAGGATTTTAAGACTTTGGAGATCCCAATGAGTCCTTGGAGAACAATCATGTATTGAACCTTCTAGCTGCCCTAGGTATTATGCATAATATCATTTGATGATATCGGAATTCACGAGCGAAGGAAACTCTTCATCATCCATGCTGGCAAGCAACAATGCCCCTCCCAAAATGCCTTCATCACAACAAAAAGTCCTTCATAATTCGGAGCCCACTTCCTTTTATGGTCCTTTTGAGCTTGTGATACTTTCTTCAAGACAAGATCTCCCTCACTGAACTTGCACAGGCACACCTTCTTGTCGAAAGCATTCTTCACTCGGCTTTGATACAGTCGCCCATGGCTCATGGCGGCTAACCTCTTACCTTCTATAAGATTCAACTGATCAAAGCGAGTTTGGGCCTGTGGCGTCCCTAAATTAATGATTGGTTTAATAGTAATAAATTAAATAGCAAAAACCATGGAAATTTTTTTCGCACTGTTATTTATTTCACGATAATTAATTTCAGAAGGAAAATTATCACTATAGAGTCCTGAGTGGCCTGTTCACAACTCTATTCGGATTCATTTCTTTCTAATCACTCATAACCTCCAAACTATTTTTCTTTTTCTAAAAAAAATACCAGCCATTATTTTAGGTCGTCACGTGAGAAATAATAAGGTGCATTTGGTAAACTCTTTTCAAATAAAGTTCATTAACATTCTTTTTCAAATAACAAGATAAAACATAATTGTTTTCATCATCGAAAATTGTCCAAAACATGGGAGTTTGCAAAATAGTACAGTGACATCCAGAGCAAAGGTAATAACTGTGGTGGCTTCAGCCACTATATATACAATCATCAAAATTTCTATACAAGAGGTCTACCCACCCAAAAATCAAAAGAGTAAACCTAGCAGCTTGAACTAGATACACCCACCCATAAAAGTATATACGCTTAATCTAAGGAGTCGTCTGCTGTGATGAAGAGTCGTCGCTATTCGCCATCCCTCCAGGACCACTCTCCTCTGTAGAGTCTGCCTCAAGTGCTGGCATAATATCCTCTGGAGAATCAACATCAGGAAGTGGGTCCTCATCATCCTCTGGTAAGTCAGGGGCATCCATAGCAGGTTTAGGAGATAACTCCTCTGGGTCCCCTTCAGGATCCTCTTCGGAGGATGACACCTCTATCAATTGAACGAGCTCAACTAGTCGATATAGGAGGCTGAACCAGGTTACCAAAAAGGACCATTTTCCCCTGCCATTCATTGACCAGATGCTTGAACGCCTGGTAGGTAAATCTCACTACTGTTTCCTTGATGGTTTTTCTGGTTATATGCAAATCACTATTGCTCCTGAGGATCAGGAAAAAACCACATTCACCTGCCCCTTCGGCACTTTTGCCTATAGGAGGATGCCTTTTGGCCTGTGCAATGCCCCTGGTACCTTCCAGCGGTGGATGATCAGTATTTTTAGTGATTTTTTAGAAAATTGCATAGAGGTGTTTATGGATGATTTCACTGTATATGGATCCTTATCGGCGTAGGCCTGGCAATTGTGGCACTTCCTCACATGGATGCAACAATCATTTTCCATAATGAGCCAGTAATACCCTACCCTTAGAATCTTCCGGGCCATGGCATGCTCGTTGGCATGTGTTCCAAAGGATCCCTCATGCACTTCTACCAGCATTTGCTCAACCTCTTTGGCATCCACACATTGAAGCAAAACCATATCATGGTTCCTCTTGTACAAGATAGTTCCACATAGGAAAAAGTCGGCTGCCAACCTTTGCAAGGTTCTCTTGTCGTTGTCAAAGGTCTCCCATGGGTATTTCTTGTCTTCGATGTATCGTTTGATATCAAAGTACCAAGGTTTACCATCTTGCTCTTCTTCTATCAAGCAATAGTGTGCAGGCTTGCCGTGACATCTGAATTCGATGTATGGCAAATGCCCGTGCAGGGTCAGCTAGAACATGGATGCTAGAGTGGCAAAGGCATCGACCATCTGATTCTCCTCTCTAGGAATGTGATGAAAGGATATGTCATCAAAGAATTTTGTCAGTTTCCTGATGTAGGCTTGGTAGGGTATCAACTTATGATCCCTGGTCTGCCATTCTCCTCTTAACTGGTCGATTACCAAGGTTGAGTCCCCATATACCTTGAGCTACTTGACCTTTAAGTCAATTGCTGCTTGGATCCCAAGGGCGCACGCCTCATACTCAATCATATTGTTCGTGCAGTCAAAACCCAACCTAGTCGTGAAAGGTATACATTGATTGTTGGGGGTAACCAAAACCGCCCCAACTCCATGGCCTAATGGTTAGACGCACCGTCAAACCACATAATCCATTTGTCCCTATCTTCATCCTCTACTTCCTCCTCGAACAAGGTCAAAATGTCCTCATCCAGAAATTCTGGATGCATAGGCTGGTAGTCCTTGATGGGTTGTTGAGCCAGGTAATCTGCCAAGGCACTCCCCTTTATCGCCTTTTGAGTGACATAAACAATGTCAAATTCTGACAGCAGAACCTGCCATAGAGCGATCCGTCCAGTAAGAGCGGGTTTTTGAAAGATGTATTTGATTGGGTCCATTTTGGACACCAACCAAGTGGTGTAGTTCAGCATGTACTGCCTTAGATGGTGGGCTGCCCAAACCAGGGCACAACATGTCCTTTTGAGCAAAGAGTAGTTCATTTCACATGTCGTGAACTTCTTGCTTAAGTAATAGACAACTCGTTCCCTCTTTCCAGACTCGTCATGCTGCCCCAACATACACCCCATCGACTCATCCAACATAGTCATATATGGGATAAGGGGTCTTCCAGGCACCAGTGGCACAAGCACAGAAGGGTTCATGAGGCACCGCTTGATCCTTCTGAATGCCACTTGGCAGTCGTCGTCCCATTGGATATACTTGTTCTTACGCAATAGCTTGAAGAAAGGCTCACAAGTAGCGGTCAGCTATTTCAGTGCGTGGCTCCAGCATTTCGAGGATGGCTTTTACTTTGTCTGGGTCTACCTCTATCCCTTTCTGGCTCACGATAAAACCGAGCAACTTTCCCGACTTGACCCTGAAAGTGCACTTTACGGGATTCAACCTTAATCGGTACTTACGCAACCTCTTGAACAACTTTGGTAAGTTGACAAGGTGTTCCTCCTCGGTCTTTGACTTGGATATCATATCATCCACGTAGACCTCAATTTCTTTGTGCATCATGTCATGGAATAATGCTACCATAGCCCATTGGTAGGTTGCCCCAGCTTTCTTAAGCCCAAAGGACATCACTTTGTAGCAGAAAGTTCCCCACAGGAAGACGAAGGTCGTCTGCTCCATGTCCTTCGGTGCCATCTTTATTTGGTAATAGCCCAAGAACCCGTCCATCCTTCTTAGGGACTGGCATGATGTTGGTGACCCATTCTGGGTATCGAGCAACCGCCAAGAAGCCAGTGTGAAATTGCTTTTTCACCTCTTCTTTTATCTTCAAGGACTTCTCAGGCTTCATCCTCCTCAACTTTTGCTTTACTGGGGAACACTTGGGATTCAAAGGTAATCTATGTTGTACGATGTTAGGACTCAAGCTGGGAATATCTTGGTATAACCAAGCGAAGATGTCTTGGTAGTCTCATAGCAGAGCCACCAATTCATCCCGGATATTTGTGGACATGCTCGTGCCAACCTTGACCTTCTTTCTTTCTTCGCCAACACCTAAGTTTACAATCTTCGTTTCTTCTTGGTGTGGCTTCACTTCCCTGTCTTCCTGTTCGACCATTCTTTTTAGCTCTGGGGGAAGCCCCCTATCCTCATCTTCCCCTTCCTCAGCTTGATTTACAAGTTGCTCAAAATCAACGTCTGGGTCATCGGTATCATTACCTTCGCAGGACTCATTGTTGGATCTGTACCATTTAATCGTAACAAATGAAGAAGGATTGTATATTTATAGTTTCGTGGTAACAAGACATGCCCAAATAGGGAGAAAACCCTAAAGCCTAGGTGTTCATTTTCCCATATGGTTCCTTTTTCTCCAATTTTCAACAAATATATTCAAGGGAAATGAAACACCGGAAAGTGAACCGGGTCGTCAAGTATTTAAAATTAAAACGCAGTGATCCGAGTATCGAACTCAGGGAACTTGCTTATTAATTAGAGTTTTATTCAGAAGTAAGGCATTGTTGGAACGAACATTGATAATTGAGTGTTAAAAACAGAAATAAACTACTTCTATGGTAAAAACAGTAAATGCAAGTAAGTAAAAGTTGACAACAATAGGTAAAAGGCATTAGGTCTTTCTAACAAACAAGTTGATGCATATGAGTATATTTCTCTAATTAATCATGTTCTTGTGTTTTATGTTGTATCCTAAAGTACTAAACCTCGATCCCTCGTAAGTTTAGACTAATTTAACCTAAGCTTCATCTGCATATCCCTCATGTAAGACTAGGCTTAACTTAAATAGCATTATCATCACAGCATAATCAGAAAAACAAAGCCCTACAATCCATCCCTGGTAATGTAGTTATTTAGTCCTGCTTATATCAAGTTCTAAGGCAATAGTACATTTCCCAATGCTAAAGTCACCTAACAATACACACAAATGGGTGATTAGACCAAGAGCATGCAATAATTATGCATTGAAAGAAGCATTGAACACACAAAACACAATTAATTAGATATTAAAAGTAATTACATCAATTGTTCCTTAGAAATCCCCAACTAGGGTGTTTAACCAGCCATACAAGGAACCCTAATGCAAATGAGATAGAAAGTACAGAGCAATTGTTGCTTACACAAGAAGGGGGATCCCTCCTCCTCTTCTTGGCACCTCACAATCACTCAAACACTCTCTAATCTCTCAAAGTGATAAACCCTAGCCTCATTGCTTAGTTGCTACCTCTAGAGCACTATCTCGAATTCTGTGCAAAAGTATGCAGTTTTGATCTCCAAAATTTGTACCCTAATTCTGACAAATCAGGCTTTAAATAGGCTCTAAAATTGCAATTTTCCTTCTTTAAATAGGCTCTAAAATCAGGCTTAGCGCGAGTAAGTGGATTTGGGCTTAGCGCTAGTCGTGCGCTGAGCCTGGCAAGAGACAAACGTCTCGCTTAGCGAGCGGATCTCGCGCTTAGCGCGTGGCCTTGATTCTTGTGCTCTTCCAAATTCCCTTGTCATACTAAGTGAGTTGAAGCTGCGCTTAGCGGTGGATGTGCGCTAAGCCCACAGGGTCCGCTTAGCGCGACTGCTCCTTTTAGCACTTCAAGATTTTAGCCTCTTTTGACCTAAAATAGTGAAAATTTTATCATTAAATCACATGGGAGATACTCTAAAGACAATTATTCAAACAAAACAAGATTTATATATAAATTCCTACAAAATAACTATAAATTGGGGAACTATACAAGTTTTAGAAAATGTTTTCTATACAAAATTTAGTCGTATAAGATGACTAACACTTATCTGGCCCCTATCAATAGGGCCTTCATAGAGAAATATTGCATGCCCAGGCAGGTGCAACAATAGGGTCAGACATAGCAGTAGCAGGAGGAGGACCAGCAGCAGCCAACCGTGGATGCGCCACCACCTCTACGGCAGCTGCCATCACTAGATTCCATCTCTGCTCACCTGCGGAGGATAGAGCTTCAGATGCACACATACATGCAGCATGTGACTAGCCAGCAGGTGGCTAATCACAGGGGTCAGGTGCAGCTGAATGAGAGCTTCTACCGGTACACCCAGCACCAGTAGATCCAGGACCCCATTCCTTTTCGGTGGCCTACCCCCGAGTAGTTCAGGGCCACAGTGGCATGGCCTAGAGATGAGCCCGATTTGCAGATGGGGCTGGACCTGCAGGGGCCCTCGGAGGCGAGGTTGGAGCTCAGAAGGATGATGATATGGCT
Organism: Glycine max; assembly: GCF_000004515.6. Taxonomy (NCBI): domain Eukaryota; kingdom Viridiplantae; phylum Streptophyta; class Magnoliopsida; order Fabales; family Fabaceae; genus Glycine; species Glycine max. The sequence goes on from NC_038244.2 coordinate 30,404,817, forward strand.
AATGTGTTGGACTACTTCATGTGAGGAGGTGGAGTTGCATGGCTGGGATCGCCTTAAAAAACTATGATTTTGTCTTTATTCTATGTTATCACTTTTAGTTTTTATTTGTTATCTCATTTCAATAGAATTGGACTTTATGTTATTGCTTTCAGTTTTTATTTGTTATCTCGTTTTGATAGAACTGGACTTTATGTTATCGCTTTCAATTTTTATTTGTTATCTCATGTGATAGACCTAGACTCTATGTTATCGCTTTCAGTTTTTGTTATCTCATTGTGACGAACTTTACTGCTTCTAGCATACTGTCGTACTATTGCATTGCGATGGTTTGTCTGAATAAAGAAAACTAAGAAAAAAAAACAAGGTCTTTTGTATTGGTTTCTTTTCATTCACACGCCTTTTTGTTCCTTTGGTAAAGTGTAATCTCAGGTAACAATTTTTCCTAGGTTATGAACTTTTTCTATAAAAAAACAAAAACAAAAACTAAGAAAGAAAACTAAAAAGCCAACACACTTTTGAAAAAGAATGACCACTAGTTTTATTTCGAAAATTCACGGATCAAAACACAAAAAGGTTTTTGAAAAAAAAATGTGCACTTAAAGGGTGAATGCAATGAAAGATTTTCCCGAAATGCCTAAATGGACTTGGATGTGTGCATGACTTGATTTCAATGGGGAAACAAACCCTAAAGCCTTAGTGTTTACATGGCCACAAAGCCTTATATTTGAGTGTCCACATGGATGTGTGCAATGATTTATTTTGCATGAATTTCTAATTGTCATAATATGCATTTTCATGGAAATGATTGGGGCATCCCCTTATTCCTGAGCCATTTGCCAAACGGATATCCGACATAAATCATGTCCCACCAGTTGTAGGACTTTTGAGCCAAGCGTCGATTTTTGGCCATACCCTTGACCAAGGATGGAAATTTCCAACCTTACCCTAAAAAAAAGAGAGAGAAAAAAGAGAACTGGAAGACTTTTCAAGAGAAGTTTCTCTTACCTTGGTTTAGAGATGTGCAAAAGAAAAAGAAAAAAAGTAAAGAAAAAAGAAAAAAAATAATCAATCAAAGATTGAAGAGAAACAAAGGAAAATAGAAAAGAAGAAAAAGGATTTCTTTGGACCAGGCAATATCTGAACAATGTACAGAATTGCCAAGAGAGAAAAATATAAAATAGAAGCGATGATAACTTGGTCGAAACCTGAGGGGTGTAAAGTGATCACCTCCTTTAGTTGCAAACCAAACCTTTGTGTCCTCTCTTGTTCCACACCGAACCAAAGAGAAAAGGAAACAAAAAAGGAAAAGGCCAGAATATCCAAAGCCAAATTCCCTACCAAAATCCCACCTCATAAAGCCCTATTGATCCATGATGATTGCGCATATTATCTTTGATTTTATGGGAAATGACTTGCAAAGTCAATCTATGAAATATCTATGGTCTGGAATTAGGATGAAACACTTGCCTATGTGAGATTTTATACACCTTGAGCTGTTTCCCCCTATTCGGTTGGGCACAGTGTTTCTTCTAATGCTCTTTTAGAAATGAAATGCTAATATCTTAAATCTCATTTTGGTTATGAGAAATTCTATCCGCATGCTTTCATTCCCCAATAGTCACATTGTTTTTCTTCAAAAATATATGTTGTCATGATCGATTTGGAGGTTTGTTTCTTTGCTAAGCGTGTTCACGTTTTAGTGAAAGCTTTTCAAGACTATCAAGTATGTTGGCTTGCAGAGACAATCAAGGTCATCTACCCTTTACTTTTCAAAGACTATCAGAGTCTTTTGTCCTGTAGAGACTATCAATGTCATCTGCCTTTTACCTTTCAAAGACTGTCAGAGTCTTTTGCCTCCGAGACTACCAAGTCTATTGGCTCGCAGAGACGATCGAGGTTATTTGCCCCTTTACATTTCAAAGACCTTTCAATGTCTTTTGTCAAGACTATCACAGTCTTCTTTACATTTTCAAGAATATCAAAGCCTGTTGTCATGCTAACATAATCATTGTCATCTGCTTCTTTACATTTCCAAGACTATCAGAGTCTTTTGTGTCAAGACTATTACAATCTTCTTTACATTTCCAAGACTATCAGAAGCTTTTGTTTCAAAACTATAACAGTCTTCTTTACTTTTCCAATACTACCAAAGTCTGTTGTCTTGCAGAGACTATCAATGTCTTCCGCCCTTTACATTTTCAAAGACCATCAGAGTCTTTTGTTTCAAAGATTATCAGAGTCTTCTGTCGAGACTTCAATGTCTCCCTTACTTTGCAAGACTTCAAGGTCTTTTGTTGATATACCTGATGCCTTTTATAATTCTTCTTTTGACAGGTTTTCACTGCTTGGGCTTCCGATAGTGGCCGATCGGATGGTGATATCGTTCGAACGAAATTAGTGTCTTTATCTTTACTTCCCTTTTATTTCCAATAAAAGATAAGTAAAGAGGGGCAACTGTCATACGCTAATTTCGTCTGGGGATGATCATTTGCAAACATTTGGATTCTTGCCAGCCGAATTGAGCTGCTTAACACCAGTGGTCGCGTAATCCGTAAGATTTTTCGATGTTTGGGAAAAGAATGCGAAAAATACCCAAAAGGGAGGGCAAAAGGTTCATTTGGTGACTTTTTCAGCCCCCTGGCTCGCCCAGGCCAGCCTCTGGCTCACCTGGGCCACCAAAAATCTTAGGGTTGAAGTAACCAGCTCGCCGACGCGAGCTGAGCTTGCTTGGGCGAGGAAGGTTACTTTTGGAGGAAGTAACCAGCTCGCCTGGGCGAGCTATTATGCAACCTCCACCCCTCATTTCCTATAAATAGGCGTGAAGGGGATAAGGTAAAGGGTCAGCTTTTTACATTAAGAGCATTTTAGTGAAATTAGTGAGAAGAAGGAGAAAGAAGAAGAAAAAATGAGGCTGAGGCACTTCCGAATCGCTTCCGTGATCGATTCCTACACCGTTCTTCGTTCGTCAATCAGTTAGTTTTATTGTGAAGTTTTGATTTCATTATATGCATCCTTAGGGGTCCCTCTTGTTGCTTTTCACATCTTCATCTCATTCTTCTACCATCAGTGATCTCATTTCTTTGTGTAAAGTGATTTCAACCGATCGTTCGTGCCATAATCTCACCTTATCACTGTAAAATAAAGTTTCAATCGATTGTTTGTATCGTAATCTCACTTAATCAATGTAAAGTAAAGTTTCAACCGATCGTTTGTGTCATAACCTCGGTTTATCAATGTAAAATAAAGTTTCAATCGGTCATTTACTTTGCAAGTCATATTTTGATGAGTTTGAAAGTAAATAAGTGAAACCAAAGTTAAAATCAACATATTAACAAGCTTTTATCCACAAAAATTGCTTGAATCCGTTCAAAGGTCCAACACCTTAATGGTCTCTTTCACTTTTGTCGGTTAAAATGAACATTTCAAAAGTCTAACTGTGTAATCGATTACTAGAAACCTGTAATCGATTACCAGTGAAAAATTTCAGAAAAAGATTTTTGAAAAGACACATCTCTTCAAATCATTTTGAAAAGGAACGAAGGGCCTATATATATGTGTTTGTTTTCAAAATGCAAGAGAGAGATATTCCAAGAGAAATTCATTGTCAAATGCTCTCTCAACAACTCTTGGGCAAACACTTGCAAATCTATTGAGAGTTCATCTAGGAATTTCAAATTGTAGTATACACTCTAAAGGAGGCAAATGTTTCTGTTCTTCTCAAAAAGTCAATTGTAATCAAGAGACTGGTTGTCTCTTGAATTGTGAATTTCCTGAACACAAGGGAAAGGGATTCCTTGGGTGTTCAAAAGTTGTAAAAAGGATTTTTTTTACAAAGATAGTGGAAAATCTCAAGTGGGTTACTTGAGGACTGGACGTAGGCACGGGAAGTGATCAAACCAGTATAAATCAAGTTTTCACTTTCTCTTTCCTTAAACTTCTTTATTTATTGTTATTTATCTTTTGCGTTAAGGAAGTTTCGTTTGAATTATCATACCCTAATTTCGTCCGGGGATTATTATTTGATGATATACAACCTTTGATTGGCCGCTTCGAGACACTTGGCGTCCTTTGTTGCACAATGAATGAAGTCCCGAGGCGTGTCAGAAATCAAAAGGAAGCAGGCTTGCGCAATCCGTGAAGTTCCGTAATGTGGCGGAAATCGAAAAGAGGTGTTTTTGCGCAATCCGTAAGTTTCCGTAACTTCTTCGAAAGCTAAAAAAAGAGTAAATACATAATCCGTAAGGATTCGTAACCTTGTGGATGAAAAATAAGTATCGTTACGAAATTCGTGAAGTTTCGTAACGTTACGGAAAAAGAATTACCAAAAAAAAACATAAGGGGGTGCATTTAGTAAAAAGGGGGGTACGAATAGCAATCTGGCCCACTTGGGCCTTCCAGATCCTTCTTCCAGAAGGCTGTTGCTTCTGGAGGAAGCAACCTTGCTCGCCTGGGCGAGCTGGCTGGCAAGCTCCTCCCCTATTTTGCTATAAATAGGGGGAGGAGTGAAGAAGAAAAGGGTTCAGCCTTCTTGGCACTTCTCTCTCTGTCGAAATTGCTGAGGAAAATTATTTCCGTGAAGAAAATCCAAGCCGACGCGCTTCCTAACGTTTCCGTAACGTTTCCGTGAGTAATTACGCGAAGATTCTCGACCATTCTTCAAGATTCATCGTTCGTTCTTCGTTTTCTTCAGTCTTCAACGGGTAAGTACCTCAAACCGAGCTTTTCAATTCATTCTATGTACCCGTGGTGGTCCACATTTTGTTTCATGTGTTTTTATTCTCGTTTTCATTCGCTTTTTATACCCCCTTTTGACGTGCTTAAGCCATTTATTTAAGTCATTTCTCGCTTAAATCTAAAGATAAAATAAATTTCCACCGATCGTTTGAATTGTATCATCCGTTAATTTCGGTTAAAATAAATTCCGACCGTTCGGTCATGCCGTAACCACGTTGGAAATCAAAAAAGAGGTAAAATAATAATATAATAATAAAAAAATGCCTTTTAGTAAAATAAAAGCGAAAAATCAATCGGACGTTTTCTCTTTGGGATTTCTCATTCTTAATTGAATTGACTAATAACTAAAGTGAAATTAAGGCTAAAATCAACTCGCCTAGTCAAGCTCGTCCACAAAAAATAGGGTTTTCAAAGTTTATCATTTCAGTTTCTTACCAAGTAAAATGGATCATTTTTAAGGTCCAACGCCTTAAAATGATCACTTTTCAAGTAAAAAAGAGTCACTTGATTCACGCATAAGAAAGAACTACGTAGGTCTGATTTCCTCTTTGATGGAGGGTACGTAGGAGCAAAAGCCCCGCTTTTGTCGACCTCAAAAAATAAAAAGAAATAAAAGTTAAGGTAACACAATTTCCCCAATTCTAAAAAATAGGTTGTTGTCCTTTGAGACAAACGTGAGAGGTGCTAATACCTTCCTCAAGCGTAAATACAACTCCCGAACATAGAATTTTCATTTTGACCGGTTTCCTTCGGTTTTCCCGACGTTTTCCACAAATAAACATTGGTGGCGACTCCGCGCATCTTTCCTTCTTTGGAAAGCGCACTCGTGAGCCTCGCCTCGCTCGCCCTCAAAAGGGCACGTTGCGACAGGTATCTTAATTCAACCCCCCCTTCTTAAGATATCTGAGGCCACTTGTCTAACAAGTGGTGTCATGATGTTTTGATGATGCCAAAGAAAGGTGCTTCTCAAGTTTAATTCATGACAAGACTTCAAGAGATTCAAGATAAATGATCAAGTTCATCTATAGAATCTTAGGAAGAAGTTTCCAAATTGAAAAAGTAAAAGGTTTGGCCAAAGAATTTTATAAATCATTTTAAATTGAGATTTACTCTCTCGTAATTGATTACCAGAGGATGTAATCGATTACCAGTGGCCAATATGCTTTCTGAAAAGGTTTTAAATATTTTCGAAAGCATGTAATCGATTACACAAGGCTTGTAATCGATTACTAAAGGTTTTGAACATTTTAACACAGCCATAAGAAATTTTAAGATAGATATTTTTTGTTGCTCCTAACCTATAGATGGTTCACTTGATAATGATTGTCATCATCAAAAAGGGGGAGAATGTGAATGTATGAATACATGATTTTGATGATGGCAAAGTAGAATCAAACAAGGTTTCTTCAAAGGAGAAACATTGCTTCAAGATTAGTACAAGGTTGCTTCAACAAACAAAGCCTTGCTTCAAGATTAACTAAAGATCAAGCCTTGCCTCAAAACAAAGTGTTTGCAAGACATCCAAGGCTCTGGTAATGTTAAAAAGGGTTTTGAATTTGAATTTTGAACCTGTAATCGATTACCAGATATTTGTAATTGATTACCAACAACGAAACTCTCGAAATTCAAATTCAAAAGTCATGACCCTTCAAAATATAACTGTGTAATTGATTACCAGAAACCTGTAATCGATTACCAATGAAAAATTTCAGAAAAAGCTTTCTGAAAAGACACATCTCTACAAACCATTTTGAAAAATTTCATTGTCAAATGCTCTCTCAACAACTCTTGGGCAAACACTTGCAAATCTATTGAGTTCATCCATGAACTTCAAATTGTATTATCCACTCTAAAGGAGAGAAATCTTTTTGTTCTTCTCAAAAAGTCAATTGTAATCAAGAGACTGGTTGTCTCTTGAATTGTGAGTTTCTTGAACACAAGGGAAAGGGATTCCTTGGGTGTTCAGAAGTTGTAAAAAGGATTTTTTACAAAGATAGTGGAAAATCTCAAGTGGGTTGCTTGAGGACTAGACGTAGGCACGGGAAGTGGCCGAACCAGTATAAATCAAGTTTGCATTTCTCTCTTCCCTTATCTCATTTATGTTATTGCAATTAATTTTGTCTTGTATGTTTAAAGAACATTATTAAATTGATTGCTGCTTCTTCTTCTGCATTCTAAGCATATCATTTAGAAGGGGGTTAAAAGTTTGTTAGTGGGAAAATTTTGAAACTTAATTCACCTCCCCTCTTAAGTTATTGAGGCTACTTGTCTAACAGTTTGTGAGGTCTCTGCTAAGTTGTGCATTGCCCAGGTTTAGGTCAAAGCTATAACTTGATGAGTTCTTCAATTGGTTTCGAGCCTTTCTCAATGGTGTCATCTCAAGGATCCACATCAAATGTATTATCCTGACTTCCCCTAGTTGCTTCGTAGATTGTTAGGATCGTTATTGGAAACTATTCAACAATACTCATGACTTAATTGTTGTTGCCACCAGTGGAGGGATGGGTGGATAAGAAGCCACTTTTAGGCTCTCAGCATAGCATTGTTGGGCTTGCTTCTGGTCTGCCTTGACAGTGACAATTTCTCGCATCAAGGTAAGGAACTTCATTTTAAGGTGTGGTGTAGAGACTATGGCTCTAAGATCATTCAATGTTTTTATACCAATCAAAGCAAAATAAGAAATTTTTGCATCAATAATTAAATATCTTATAGTAAAACTCCGCGAGAGCTTTCCTTGACCAAAGGTAGTCATTAGGACCACGTAAGGTCTGATTTCCACTATTTCTCTAGAAAAGCCAAGGAGTGGTCTGTAGTGTGGTTTAATCATAGCAAGTGCGATTTCAAGACTTTGAAATGTCTTCCAATGAAGTATATCCGTGGAACTACCTTGGTCAATAAAGACTTTAGAGACCATGAAATTGGCAATGACAATAGAGACAACCATAGGGTCGTCCTGGCTGATGGGGTTGATGCCTTGGAAATCTCTGTATGTGAATGTTATAGGAGGAAGACTTCTCAATGGTTCTACGTCGACGTAGTTGACATCAATATCTTTAATGGCATGGAGATGACGCTTCTGGGACTGACTAGATAGCCCTCCATTGGAAAATTCACCCGCAACAATGTTAATTACACCTCTAATCTACTAGGTGGGCTTGTATTCCTGCTCTTTGTTGGGGTTGGTGTTCGCGCCTTGGTGGCTGATGTCTCTACCTCCCTCTATCCTCCGTTCAGTCGCTCCTTCTATCAGTATCTTTTCTCTTGTGATGATCCTTATTATGGCCCCTAGATCAGCCTTCAGTTTGGTTGTCATCGAGCTTTTTTACGAACTGGGCCAGGTATCTGGCCAGTATGAGTTCATTGATGTTAGACAAATGGCCTTAGTTATCTTAAGAAGGGGTGAATTAATTTTCACTAATAAACTTTTAACCCCCTTCTAAATGATAGGCTCAAAATGCAGAAGAAGAAGCAACAATCAATTCAATAATGTTCTTTAAACATGCAAGACAAAATTGATTGCAATAATAAATGAGATAAGGGAAGAGAGAAATGCAAACTTGATTTATACTAGTTCGGCCACTTCCCGTGCCTACGTCCAGTCCTCAAGCAACCCACTTGAGATTTTCCACTCTCTTTGTAAAAATCCTTTTACAAAGTTTGAACCACACAGGGACAATCCTTCCCTTGTGTTCAGGAATCCTTACAACTTAAGAGACTCTCGGTCCCTTAATCAATCTCTTTTAATAAGAAGAAGAAGAATTCTCTCTTTAAAAGAAGGATATTACAATTGAAGTTCTTGGATGAACTCTTAATAGATTTGCAAGTGTTTGCCCAAAAGTTGTTGAGAGAGCATTTGACAATGAAGTTCTCTTGGAATATCTCTCTCTTGCTTTTTGAAATCAGACACACATATATATAGGTAGTTCGTGCCTTTTCAAAATGATTTGAAGAGATATGCCTTTTCAAAAAGCTTTTTCTAAAATTTTTCTCTAGTAATCAATTACAGGTTTCTGGTAATCGATTACACAGTTATATTTTAAAGGATCATAACTTTTGAATTTGAATTTCAAGAGTTCCATTGCTGGTAATTAATTACAAATATCTGGTAATTGATTATAGGTTCAAAATTCAAATTCAAAACCCTTTTTAACATTACCAAAGCCTTGGATGTCTTGGAAACACTTTGTTTTGAGGCAAGGCTTGATCTTAAAGTAATCTTGAAGCAAGGCTTTGTTTGTTGAAGCAATCTTGTATTAATCTTGAAGCAATGCTTATCCTTTGAAGCAACCTTGTTTGATTCTTCTTTGGCATCATCAAAATTCATGTATTCATACATTCACATTCTCCCACTTTTTGATGATGACAATCATTATCAAGAAAATTCTTTTTGACTTCATCAAAACTTGCATGATTTACACTTGATCTTGTCCTTGAGGGCCCAATAGTCTTCAGTATTGTGGCCATGGTTGCAATGGTGTCTATAGTGCTTGGTTCTATCCAGACAAAGTCTAGGAGGAGGTATAAGGGGTAACTGTATGGGTACTTCCATACTAAAAGCTTCTTCAAGGATGGTTGCTCGATTCGTCGTCAAGGTTGTATAATGCTCATACCTAGGTCCCTTTGGAAAAGGCTCACACTTGTCGTGTTTGTGTCGCTTGTTCGACCTATGCGAGTTGGTCCTTGTGCTACCTTCCCTTTTGTCACATTTATGTTCAACCTATCGAACTTCATTTCAAAACCTCAACATTTCTTCCATCTGAATGTACCATTGGCTCGCTCTCGTAACTCATCCATGTTGTTAGAAGGTTTCTTGCATAGACTGTCGACAAACTTGCTAGGTCATAGGGCCAGCAACATGGAATGTAGCGCCACCTCAAGATTGAGATTCCTGATTTCGAAAATAGCCAATCGAACCTGCCCATAAATTTTTAGAGTGACTCATCATGTGTCAGTCATAAACTAGCCAAAGTAGCAAAAGTCAGACGATGTGAACAACTAGTTGCATACTGAGAACTAAAGTGATCGACAAAGGTATCGAAGTTATCGATAGATCGGGGAGAGAGTCCTCCATACCACGTCATGGCCACCCCCTTAAGGGATGTAGGGAAGACTCAACATAGGATCGCATCATCATTAGTGTAGAGGTTAGCCTAGGTGAGGAACACATGCAGGTGCTCCTCCGGGTCTGTGGTCCCATCATGACGCTCCAGGTTGAGCAGTTTCCAACCCAAGGGCAGGTCAACCACCACGATTCGATCTATGAAAGGAAGTCATCGAGTCATCCATCCTTCATGTCGATATGCATGCGAGGTGTTGTTATCATCCATGGTATTCTTGGTCTGACAAGGATGCGATTCCCCTTAGGTGCACTCATTGATTGTATGGGCGGAGTGTTCGTCTCCTTGAAGGAACCCAACATGAGCCTCTAGTTTGTCATGGTCAGTATTTAACTTTATGAGTTCCTCTTCATGGCGGCGTTCCATCTTTGTGATGCGGGCTTGGAGTTGGCGGAGAGCATCGTTGTCCATCATGGTCGTCAGAGGGGGATTTCAATTTTCTGGGGGTGGCTATCGCCTAAGACCGAATCGTGTACTAACCATAAGTGTGGGTGGCCGCGAGGAAGGTTTTACTATGGCCCCACAGTGGGCGCCAAATGTACTTACCCAAATTTGGAGTGGACTGGCGACAGGGTGGACTGTCGTCAGAATGGGCTCCATAATCTCCAGTGTCATACTTGCAGGTATCCAGAGCAAAGGTAATAACTGGGAGTACCTACAAAAGGGACTCAGACACTCAAGTAAGTATGAGTGAGCCTAGAATGAATGAAAAGTGAATGTAGAACTTTGTTATTTATAACATTGGACAGAGGCCTTGGGTCCTTGATTGTCGGGGTCGTTATAACAGTGTAACAACTTTTTTGATAACTTGTAACTTCCTCGTTACAACTTGATAAGAGGATAACAACATTATCATTATGTGTCAAATATATTGGAAGCTTACCAGCCAAATCACCCTGCTGCTGAGCAAGTAATGCCGACACTCTGAAACTAGGATTCACGAGGAGGGTTGACGTGTGTACTTTAATGTCACATCATTTGTGGACCCCAGTACAATAATATTTTAAATTTTACAGAATATTAATCTATTATATATATCCCTTCCTCACAAGATATGCAAGGATACTTTTTTTTTTACGGAATATAAGATCTCCTTTGCACATAAAAAAATTATGTTAGGTTTTTAATTAATTATTAAAATTCTTTGGATTGTTTTAAATTAAAGACTTAAATATAATTTTGTTTCACATATTTGTTTGAAATATAATTTTTCTCCTCAAATGTGCTTGGTTATTATGTGAAAAATATTTTAGTTTCTCTTTATTGTAAGTCAATAATAAAATGCTTAGGTGATATGATTGAAAGGATTTTATATAATAACTAGTCTACAACCCGTGCATACGCACGGGTCGCTTGATTAGTTAAATTGCAATAATTTAAGCATAATTGAATATTAGATAGTGTCATACCCTAATTTCATCCGGGGATTATTACTTGATGACATGCAACCTTTGGTTAGCCGCTTTGAGATACTTGGCGTCCTTTTTTGCACAATAAATGAAGTCCCGAGACGTGTCAGAAATCAAAAGGAAGCAGGCTTGCGCGATCCGTGAAATTCCGTGATGTGGCGGAAATCGAAAAGATGTGTTTTTGCGCAATCCGTGAGTTTCTGTAACTTCTTCGAAAGCTAAAAAAGAGTAACTACATAATTCATAAGGATTCGTAACCTTGCGGAAGGAAAATAAGTATCGTTACAAAATTCGTAAAGTTTCGTAACGTTACGGAAAAAGAATTACCAAAAAAATAGAAGGGGGTGGGTGCATTTAGTAAAAAGGGGGTGCATTTAGTAAAAAGGGGGGTACGAATAGCAATCTGGCCCACTTGGGCCTTCCAGATCCTTCCTCCAGAAGGTTGTTGCTTCTGGAGGAAGCAACCTTGCTCGCCTGGGCGAGCTGGGTGGCAAGCTCCTCCCCTATTTTGCTATAAATAGGGGGAGGAGTGAAGAAGAAAAGGGTTCAGCCTTCTTGGCACTTCTTATTCTATCGAAATTACTGAGGAAAATTATTTCCGTGAAGAAAATCCAAGCCGAGGCGCTTCCGTAACGTTTCTGTGAGTAATTACGTGAAGATTCTCGACCGTTCTTCAACATTCATCGTTCGTTCTTCGTTTTCTTCAGTCTTCAACGGGTAAGTACCTCAAACCGAGCTTTTCAATTCATTCTATGTACCCGTGGTGGTCCACATTTTGTTTCATGTATTTTTATTCTCGTTTTCATTCGCTTTTTATACCCCCTTTTGACGTGCTTAAGTCATTTATTTAAGTCAATTCTCGCCTAATCGAAAAATAAAATAAATTTCCACCGATCATTTGAATTGTATCATCCGTTAATTTCGGTTAAAATGAATTCCGACTGTTCGGTCATGCCGTAACCACATTGGAAATCAAAAAAGAGGTAAAATAATAATATAATAATAAAAAAATACCTTTTAGTAAAATAAAGCGAAAAATCAATCGGACGTTTTCTCTTTGGGATTTCTCATTCTTAATTGAATTGACTAATAACTAAAGTGAAACTAAGGCTAAAATCAACTCGCCTAGTCAAGCTCGTCCACAAAAAATAGGATTTGAAAGTTTTATCTCAGCTTTTCTTACCAAGTTAAATGGATCATTTTTAAAGGCCCAACACCTTTAAGTGATCACCTTTCAAGTAAAAAAGAATCGCTTGATTCACGCTTAAGGAAGAACTACGTAGGTCTAATTTCCTCTTCGATGGAGGGTACGTAGGAGCAAAAGCCCTGCTTTTGTCGGCCTCAAAAAATAAAAAGAAATAAAAGTTAAGGTAACACAATTTCCACAATTCTAAAAAATAGGTTGTTGTCCTTTGAGACAAACGTGAGAGGTGCTAATACCTTCCTCAAACGTAAATACAACTCCCGAACTTAGAATTTTCATTTTGACCGGTTTCCTTCGGTTTTCCCGACGTTTTCCACAAATAAACATTGGTGGCCACTCCACGCATCTTTCCTCCTTTGGGAAGCGCACCCGTGAGCCTCGCCTTCGCTCGCCCGCAAAAGGGCACGTTGCAATAGATAGATATATATGGATAATATTGGTCAAAGAGAGATTGTTCAGAGCAAACGATTAACAAAATATAATAACATGTAAAAAGAAAATTATTCCCACTTCCTCTATTTTCTAATCACGATCTCCCAAATTTTTTCATGCGGTCGGTAATAGAATGATACTTCGTCTCCATGATGAAAGTCATTTTCCTTGAGGAACTTATACGATGGTCGGACAATGCTTTTATCTTTAATGCCAACATCGAGGGTAACCACCTTCCATTGTAGAGGAGGTCTATGCTTTCTTAAAATTGTCATGTGATTACCATATTCATTCAGATGTTTGGCTGCATGGAATGGGATTTCCTTCATATTATTTATACAAATTAATAATGGGATTGAAATTGTCATAATAATTCAAATTGATGTAATTGCAAGTTACTAGTGGATGAGGAGCACCCAGGATACATTGAGTTATTTCTTCTATCCAGATGTGTTGACGGAAATGAAGTAGTGGTTTGGCACATGTCTGTTGATCGAGTGGAGGAGTGAAGTGTACATCAAAGATGGAGTTATCATCGCAGGCTAAGAAGTTGATGATGATAGACTCGTAGATCTTTAAATCTGCTATGAAGTCTGTGAGTCCATCTGCCAAAAAAAATCTGCCTCGGTGTTGTTGGAGTTGTATTTGGTAAGTTGCTCCATTGTATCTCATTTGGACCGATTCTGGGTAATTTGGTGCCCATTGTTGATGGTAGAATGATAGTATCTCTATGAAAGTCTGGATGTAAATTTTGGAAGACTGAGTGGTTATATATTGTATGATAAGTAAAGGAAACAAATGTAAATTTTTGTATTTTAAAGTATAACCTGGTCATTGTGGAAAGCTGTTTTGAATTGCATGATTATGATTGGGTATCTCATCTCCATCAAGACAACATTTAGAAATGTAGAAATTTAAAGAGAAGAAAGCATGGGTTAGAAGAGATGAAGTTTTAAAGAAATGGTGCTTACTCTGCTTGAGGCAGTGGAGGATGTCATACTCATTTTGGTGTTATTCTGAAGTGAAAGTGTGGTGATAAGATGTTGAGATGAAGTTTGCAGGGGAACGTGTAAGATGGTTTAGTAGTTGGGAGGAGTTTATTAATTGATTCATCTTCTCGATGGTATAAGTGGCAGTAGGTATTTGTTGGGAACGGTGCAACTCAATTGTTGCTTCTGGAATGCGAAAGTTAGTGGTGATGTGAGGAGTCTGAAGGTGAATAGTTGTGGAAGTAACCGAAGAGGTTTTTGTGAATGGTTTCAAATGTTTCGCATTATTGGACTTTAGTGCTGTTTATGGCGTGCAACATGTTGTTTATTGTTGGTCAATTCTTAGCGTTTAAAATCAATGGAATTGTGTTGAAGATTCTAATAAGTTAAATTATATTATATAGTGATAATCAAATATTAAAGAAGTCATTACAAAAGAATAGAACCTGATATTAAAGAACTCAAATTAATCTTTTAATGTTTCTAAACACCTCTTTGAATACTACGTTGGTAGTGGAATTCATACTTTTCTGCTCATTATCATGAATCAGAATTTTTAATCCTTTTGCTGAGTTGACCCTTGATAATGCAACATATAATTGGCCATGAGTGAAAACAGGTTTTGGCAAATAAAGTCCAACCATGGATAGCGATTGTCCCTGTGACTTGTTAATTTTCATTGCATAAGACAGCATAATCGGAAATTGTCTTCTCAATAGTTTAAAAGACCATGGTGATTGTGAAGGGGACATTGACATTCCTGGAATATAAACAATGAGGCCAATGTTTTTTCCTAAAATAATTTCAGCTGAAATTACATGTTTTGCCATTTTTGTTACTACTAATCTAGTACCATTACACAGACCTTGATTTTGGTCGAGGTTCCTTAAGAGCATTATAGGACTTCCAATTTTAAGTTTGATAGAATGAGTTGGCAAACCGGATGTGGTCAATGAATTAAGGAATTCAGTAGTAATTGATTGGAAATGGGAATCTTCACTGGTTTCTGATTTGTCAACGGAATCAAAGCTTAGATATTCCATGTGGTCACCTATGGTTTGCAAAATTCCAATTTCAGTGGTCATATTTTTGACTGAGGAAATGCCAATTAAATAATGTCGCAACGTGCCCTTCGCGGGCGAGCGAGGGCGAGGCTCATGGGTGCGCTTTCCAAAGGAGGAAAGATGCGCGGAGTCGCCACCAACGTTTATTTGTGGAAAACGTCGGGAAAAACCGAAGAAAACTGGTCAAAATGAAAATTCTAAGTTCGGGAGTTGTATTTACACTTGAGGAAGGTATTACCACCTCTCACGTTTGTCTCAAAGGACAACAGCCTATTTTTTTAGAATTGTGGAATTGTGTTATCTTAACTTTTATTTCTTTTTATTTTTTGAGGTCGACAAAAGCGGGGCTTTTGCTCCTACGTACACTCCTTTGGAGAGGAAATCAGACCTACGTAGTTCTTTCTTAAGCGTGAATCAAGTGATTCCTTTTTCTTGAAAGGTGATCATTTTAAGGCGTTGGACCTTAAAAATGATCCATTTTACTTGGTAAGAAACTGAAATGATAAACTTTCAAAACCCTATTTTTGTGGACGAGCTTGACTAGGCGAGTTGATTTTAGCCTTAGTTTCACTTTAGTTAATTAGTCAATTCAATTAAGAATGAGAAATCCCAAAGAGAAAACGTCCGATTGATCTTTCGCTTTTATTTTACTAAAAGGTATTTTTTTATTATTATATTATTATTTTACCTCTTTTTTGATTTCCAACGTGGTTACGGCACGACCGAACGGTCGGAATTCATTTTAACCAAAATTAACGGATGATACAATTCAAACGATTGGTGGAAATTTATTTTATTTTTAGATTAGGCGAGAAATGACTTAAATAAATGGCTTAAGCACGTCAAAAGGGGGTATAAAAAGTAAATGAAAACGAGAATAAAAATACATGAAACAAAATGTGGACCACCACGGGTACATAGAATGAATTGAAAAGCTCGGTTTGAGGTACTTACCCGTTGAAGACTGAAGAAAACGAAGAACGAACGATGAATCTTGAAGAACGGTCGAGAATCTTCACGTAATTACTCACGGAAACGTTACGGAAGCGCCTCAGCTTAGATTTTCTTCACGGAACTAATTTTCCTCAGTAATTTCGAGAGAGACAGAAGTGCCTAAGGGGCTGAACCCTTTTCTTCTTCACTTCTCCACCTATTTATAGCAAAATAGGGGAGAAGCTTGCCGCCCAGCTCGCCCAGGCGAGCAAGGTTGCTTCCTCCAACAGCCTTCTGGAGGAATCTTCTGGAGGGCCCAAGTGGGCTTGGTTGCTATTTGCATCCCCATTTTTACTAAATACACCCCCTGCCTTATTTTTGGTGATTCTTTTTCCGTAATGTTACGAAACTTTACGAATTTCGTAACGATACTTATTTTTCTTCTGCAAGGTTACGAATCCTTACGGATTATGTATTTACTCTTTTTTAGCTTTCGAAGAAGTTACGAAATCTTACGGATTGCGCAAAAACACCTCTTTTTGACTTCCGCCACATTACGGAATTCCACGGATCGCGCAAGTCTGCTTCCTTTAGATTTCTGAGACGTCTCGGGACTTCATTTATTGTGCAACAAAGGATGCCAAGTATCTCAAAGCGGCTAACCAAAGGTTGCATGTCATCAAGTAATAATCCCCGGACGAAATTAGGGTATGACAGTTGCCTCTCTTTACTTACCTCTCATCGGAGATAAGAGGAAAGCAAAGATAGGACACTGAATTCGTCCGTCCTGCCCTTTCCGTGATGACGACTCTCATCTCTACTTCTTCTTTTTTCTTCTGCACAAAACAAAATACAAACAACAACCAGAACAACGAATATAATACACATTTACACATATACACATACTTGGCGAAGGAACCGATCTGGAAAACAACAGAATTACGTGCTTCCCAGTCACCAGAAGCTTCGCACTTGATAATGGAGAACACATGAACAGTGCTAGGCAATGACATTCATGGTGCTCCGAACAAAGGTGGAGTATGGAGGATTGCCTTAAGGGTCCGCACTTAGGCAATCATGAAACTCAGCTCCAAACTCGAAAGTGGAGGACACATGAACAGCCCTAAGCAATAACATTCATGTGGCTCCGGAAAAGGGTGAAAATGGAGGATTGCCTTGAGGGTCCTCTCTTAGGCAATCATGAAACACAACTCCAAACTCGAAAGTGGAGGACACATGAACAGCCCTAAGCAATAACATTCATGTGGCTCCGGAAAAGGATGAGAATGGAGGATTGCCTTGAGGGTCCTCTCTTAGGCAATCGTGGAACACAGCTCCAAACTCGAAACTGGAGGACACATGAATGACAACGCAATTCATTCATGTGGCTCCGGAAAAGGATGAGAATGCAGGATTGCCTTGAGGGTTCTCTCTTAGGCAATCATGGAACACAACTCCAAACTCGAAAAAGGAGGACACATGAATGACAACGCAATTCATTCATGGGGCTCTGAAAAAGGATGAGAATGGAGGATTGCCTTAAGGGTCCTCTCTTAGGCAATCATGGAACACAGCTCCAAACTCGAAAATGGAGGACACATGAACGAAAACGCAATTCATGGGCTCCGAAAAAGGGGAGAATGGAAGATTGCCTTGAGGGTCCTCACTTAGGCAATCATGAAACACAACTCCAAACTCGAAAATGGAGGACACATGGATGACAATGAAATTCATTCATGGGGCTCCGAAAAAGGGTGAGAATGGAGGATTGCCTTGAGGGTCCTCTCTTAGGCAATCATGAAACACAGCTCCAAACTCGAAAATGGAGGACACATGAATGACAACGCAATTCATTCATGGGGCTCCGAAAAAGGGTGAGAATGGAGGATTGCCTTGAGGGTCCTCTCTTAGGCAATCATGAAACACAGCTCCAACTCGAAAATGGAGGACACATGAATGACAACGCAATTCATTCATGGGGCTCCGAAAAAGGGTGAGAATGGAGGATTGCCTTGAGGGTCCTCACTTAGGCAATCATGGAACACAACTCCAAACTCGAAAGTGGAGGACACATGAACAGCCCTAAGCAATAACATTCATGTGGCTCCGGAAATGGGTGAGAATGGAGGATTGCCTTGAGGGTCCTCACTTAGGCAATCATGAAACTCAGCTCCAAACTCGAAAATGGAGAACACATGAACAGCCCTAAGCAATAACATTCATGTGGCTCCGGAAAAGGGTGAAAATGGAGGATTGCCTTGAGGATCCTCACTTAGGCAATCATGAAACATAGCTCCAAACTCGAAAGTGGAGGACACATGAACAACCTTAAGCAATAACATTAATGTGGCTCCGAAACAGGGTGAGAATGGAGGATTGCCTTGAGGGTCCTCACTTAGGAAATCATGGAACACAACTCCAAACTCGAAAGTGGAGGACACATGAACAGCCCTAAGCAATAACATTCATGTGGCTCCGAAAAAGGGTGAGAATGGAGGATTGCCTTGAGGGTCCTCACTTAGGAAATCATGAAACACAACTCCAAACTCGAAAGTGGAGGACACATGAACAGCCCTAAGCAATAACATTCATGTGGCTCCGGAAAAGGGTGAGAATGGAGGATTGCCTTGAGGGTCCTCACTTAGGCAATCATGAAACACAACTCCAAACTCGAAAGTGGAGGACACGTGAATAGCCCTAAGCAATAACATTCATGTGGCTCCGGAAAAGGATGAGAATGGAGGATTGCCTTGAGGGTCCTCACTTAGGCAATCATGAAACACAGCTCCAAACTCGAAAGTGGAGGACACATGAACAGCCCTAAGCAATAACATTCATGTGCCTCCGAAAAAGGGTGTTGGCGGGACCGGACAGTCCACCGGGTTTTTCCACCTAAAAGGATAACATGCTTTTTGCAAAGAAAAATAAATGATTCGCGAGAGCACCACATATTAGAGAAACAATATACTTGTGCCAAGGGTAATCTTCCTTGTAACCGAGAATGAAGGGTAGGATGTCAACTTCTAGCTTTCAAACAAACACGCAGGGGAAACATCGGGCTAAGCTGAAAATAAATCACTCATAGTGTATAAAACTCACAAGGCAAGTGTTTTATCCTATTCCCAAACCATAACTGCACCAGGACTTCATTTTGCACACGATTTCCTATCGAATTAGAGATCACACGCACGATCGCGGATCAATAGGATTTTCTCGAGGGTAGTGTTTTTTTTGGAGAGGAAACTGGGTGTTTCGTCTTTTCCTCTTCGTTCATGTGGGGTGGGATATTGCCAGTCAAGAATGATTCTGAGTGGCAATCTGGCTTTGAAGAATTTCTGTCCTCTTTTTTCATTGATCGAGAATTGCTTCTTTTCCCTTTTCACTTCATTTCGATCTTTGATCGGGAATCCTTCTTTCCTTTCTTCTGTTCTTTTCTTTATTTTCATTTTTCCTTTTTCTTTCTTTCCATTTCTTCCTTTTCTTTCTTTTCACTTTTCCTTCCCCATCCCTTTCTTTGGGAAATCGGGTTTAGCGTTCTATTTGCTCTCCCTTGAGGAGATTCCGCTGTCCTTTGCTTCAGGGGAAAGAATGAGGATTCCTTTTTTACAGGCCAAGGTTCAAAAAGGTCTAAGGTTGTGTTTAAATGGGGTCTTTTATTGTGGGAACCCAATCTTGATATCTGGGGCGCAACAAATTTGGGTGTCAAGGTATCAGTCTCGGGCCGAACTCCCATATTACTCCACAAGGCACGCGTGACAATGATGATTTGAAAACAACATGCAAAATTAGTCATGGCTACAGCCAGTTGGGCACTCAAGCATCCTGTTTATGGCATTGTGATACTACGGTTGGGAATTTACACAGACAGACCCAACGTTTCCAAGTTATGTTCTTTCATCAGTTCAATGAATTCATCCATCCTTATCTCGGTTCATTCTGGAAAATAAACTCTTAGCATCAGTCCCTTGTTTCCAGAAGATGCGTTTGCTCTTTATGAATGATTTATACTTCTTAACTATAACATGTCGACCTTCGCGGTCTTTCTTTCTCTTTACTTTTTTGTTTTATTTTTATATACGTTCACTACAACTATACACCCGTGGTCCTTTATGAGGAAAATCTTTCTTTGTACATCTATATTTTTATACATGACAAACTTTTTCTGTACACGCATTAGAACTCTTCTTTTTACGTCACACGGTCTATATACAAACCCTATTTACATTCAAAGATTTTTTTATTTTTCCCAACACGCACTTATGGTTCACACAAAAGTGTCTTCATATACACTCGTTTCTCACACACACAAGAATTCCTTTCCACGCATCATTTACACAAAAAGACCTTCTATACAAATTTTCCTTTTACACATATATATAAATAAAAACCTTTTTCTTTTCTTTACGAACATGACTTTTATTCACAACGCTTCTTTCTTTTTATTAGGATTTTTGGTTCATTTTATTTTTAGGACGACGTTCCTAAATGAAAAAAAACTCTACACGGTTCCGGAATTTCAACAAACATTATTGACAACAGCGAAACAAGTACCGACGTAGCAACTCAAACAAAATATATGCACAAAACAAATGGCAATCGCAAAAACAAACATTAGTCCCTCAAGTCATAGAAACAAGATAACGTACGAATGATAAATGATGGAACATACGGATTTGGGGATCCCACGGTCATGTGGCCCCACATGCCACCAGACTCTTGGGTCACGGTAACAAAAAGTGGGGTGGTCGACAAAAGCAGGGATTTTGCTCCTACGTATCCTCAATTTGAGATGAGGAACTCAGACCTATGTAGTTCTTGACAACTGTGAGACTAAAAATAGTCTCGGTGTTTTCTTCACCAAAATGCGAACATGCTTTAGTAAAGAGACAAAACTTCCAACTGATCAGAGCAACATATGCTTTTTGGATGAAAAACAATGTGTCTATCGGGGAAGGAGAGCATGCTGATGAAATTTTCTCATAACTTTAAATGAGATTTTGGATGTTAGCATTTCATTTCTAAACGACCATTTAGAGGAAACACTGGGTCCAACAAAGATAGGAGAAAATCACTCAAAGTGTATCAATCTCACACAGGTAAGTGTTTTATCCTAATTCCAAACCATAGATATGTCATGGCTTGATTTTGGAAATCATTTCCTATCAAATCAAAGATTACATGCGTGATCATGGATCAATATGACTTATTTTAGGAATGGTTTTTAGGTGGGGAATTTGGCTTTGAGTGTTTTTGCCTTTTCCTTTTCTGTTTTTGTTTAGTGCGTGGCAAGAAAGTCGCTAGCGCACAGGATTTTGGTTGGCAATCAAAGGGAGAGGGCCACTATGGGTCGTGGTTTCCTTTTTCTTGTTTTTTTTTATTTGGTGACAATTCTATATTGTTCAAATATTGTCTGGTCTAAAGACCTTTCTGCATGTTTCTTCTGTTTTCTTCCGATCCTTGATCGGGAATTTTCTTTCTCTTTTTTTTTTTGCTTTCTCCCACTCTTTCATTGGGAATTTTCTCTTTTTTTGAGTCTCCTCCCTTTCTTGGTTTGGGAATTTTCTTTTCTTTTTGTGTCTTCTCCCTTTCTTGGATTGGGAATTTTCCTTCTCTTTGTGTTTTCTTCCGAGGGTAAGGATTATGGTGAGTTGGGATTTTGGCTCAAGGCTTGTAGAACGGCTGGTCACGATATATGTCAGGGTTTGGCCAGCGGTTCGGGGATAAAGGGGATGTCCTACATTATTTCCATGATACACATGAAACAATGATGATTAGGAAATTTTATGCAAAACTGGTCATGCATGCACCCATGTGGACACTCAAGCATCAAGTTTTTATGGTCATGTGACACTACGGCTCAGGATTCATTTTCCCTATTTTAAGTCAACCCAGTGTTTCCAAAATACGTTCTTTTATCAATTTGTGCATTCATTCGAGTCTATCTTGGGTGTTCGAAAAAACTTTTCACAGCATTTACCCTTCAAATGTGTACACACATTTTTTCAAAAACTGGTTATGATCAGTGAATTTTTCAAAGGAAAGCTGGAAGTTATCTCTTTTCACAAGCATGTTGTTTTTTTAGCTAGACAACCTTTATTATTTTTTATTTTCTTTCTTTTTTTCTTGCTCGCTCTTTTTTTTCATGAGGTATTTTGCTACCTAAACATACATATATTTTTGTGAGGTATTTTGCTACATACATACGTGTCCAAGGTATCTTGTTACCTAAACATACATATATATGTTTTGTGAGATATTTTTGCTATATACATGCATATCCAAGGTATCTTGCTACCTAAACATACATATATATGTTTTGTGAGATATTTTTGCTATATACATGCATATCCAAGGTATCTTGCTACCTAAACATCCATATATATATTTTGTGAAGTATTTTTGCTACATACATGCATATCCAAGGTATCTTTCTACCTAAACATACATATATATATTTTTTGTGAGGTATGACTACCTTCCGAGCTTGTGCTTGTTTTATTTAAATTCCTAGGATCACAAGCAACTAGGTGTGTCCTGCTATGACTTGAGAAACAAAAAGTGATCAAATAACAAGCAAAGATTTAAAAGGTACTAGGTTGCCTCCTAGTAGCGCTTCTTTAACGTCTTGAGCTGGACGCGTGATGGCTTGTCGGTCACGGACCTAGTACTTTGCTTACCTTTGGCTCTGGACTTTGGTCGCCTATTGGTCGGCCATGGGTCGTAAGCAACGCTCTAACCTTTTCGTGGATCAGCTGAGGTGAACTCTAGAGGTGATGGCGGTGCGTCTGTTGCTCGCTGCTGGCCATCCCCAGGCTGCTGCGGTGTTTCGCCCTGCGCCTGCCTGGGGACGCAGTACTTCTTGATGAAAGCTCGATTAGTAGGGGGCCTGATGCCCTTGCTGGAGGTGACAGGTACTATGTAGAACTGACAGAGAACCGTAATTAGAGCTTGACAACTCCAAAACCCTGTTGGACTTCTTCGGGTCCACTGGGTGTCTTGCAGGCGTGATCCCTGCAAACGATAGATGAAATCAAAAATCAGTTGAGCGATGTGCATACTTACCTATGATGACGTGACCTTGCCAGGGGGAATAGGCACCCTGTAGGACTACAAAGGCCCATAACCAGAGCTGGAAACCCCAGGGTCCTGTTGGACTTCTTCGGGTCCACTGGGTGTCTTTGTGGGTGCGATTCCTGCAAACAAATAGATGGTATCAGAAATCAGTTGAACCATCTGTATACTTACCTATGTCACGATGGCATGACCTTGATGGGGAACGGGCACCCTGTAGGACTGACAGAGGCCCGTAACCAGAGCTAGAAACTCCAGGGCCCTGTTGGACTTCTTCGGGCCCACTGGGCGACTTGTGGGCGCGATCCCTGCAAACAATAGATGACATCAGAAATCAATTGAACCATGTGCATACTTACCTATGTCATGACGGCACAGACCAACCGATACATCTGCAGGGGGAGATTGGCATTGTGGTCGCCGGGCAGAATGTTACTAAATAGCAACGTCATCCATATCCATGTAAAAGTGGTCATGTTGGTGCGCATGATCCACACTCGTCTTTTTGCAGCGGCACGGGTGAAATCTTGCCCCGGTATGCATAGTAGATGCGTGATAGCCTCCCTCTCTGGATGTGCTCGCACAGTTGGTCGCCCTCTAATATCAGGGGGTGGCCCAGAAACTGATAAAAGGAAACTACTGGCCCCTTAACCGGGAACGCAAGTCTCGGTTAAGCATCTAAGGGCAAAGGACCTTATATTCTGTTAAGGTGTGGATATGAAGCACACTGAAAATGAGGACGCGTAGCCTTCTAAAGGCGAGGGTGTGCAGCCCTCTACAGGCGAGGATGTGCAGTCCTCTGATGGCGAGGACATACAGTCCTCTAAAGGTGATAGGTACTAGTACCCAAGGGTCCACCTTTATGAGAAAGCAAGAGATCGACTCATCGAGAGGGCCGGTCATCCAAAAAGATTGGACACGAGATGTAGGAAATCTATGCAGTTAACACGATTTTTAGGGATGCAGACGCATGCAACCTTTATTGTGAAACTTGGTAACGCTGACCTCATATGAAACAATGCAATGCAATGGAAAGTTGTACAATGTTCATGACATTCTTTCCCTATTTTGTGATTTTGATTTTGATTTAATCTTTTTGGAAAACACAGATTGACTGTCCTTTTGAAAAAGGTGATAATTCATGCAACCTTATCCTATCTTTTGCAAATCTCTCCGAGAACTCCCTCAGAGTGTATGTTCTGTTTGATTTAGTCACTTGACCATTTTGGAGTGACAGCAATGGAGCCGTTTGACGTTTAATCAATCTATTTGAAATTCCAGGGTTTGTCCCCCCTTTTTTTTGTTTAAAAACATCGACGGGTGAGGACTTTTGATCTGCCCTTATGTTCACTTGAGGCTCTTGCACGATGCCCCTCATTGCCTCAGTGTAAAGCTTTGGGGTACCAATTATTATCTTTCGTCATGACCTTGTAGCTGGGAACCTATTGGGTGAGAACTTCTAATATGCCCCTAGGTTCGCTTGAGGTTTTTTGCATGGTGCCTTTCATTGCCCCAGTGTAAGGCTTTGAGGTACAATCGTTGTCTTTCGTCATGACCTTGTAGCAAGGAACATATTGGGTGAGAACTTCTAATCTGCCCCTAGGTTCGTTTGAGGTTTATGCATGGTGCCTTTCATTGCCCCAGTGTAGGGCTTAGAGGTACCAATTGTTGTCTTGTTTTCACAACCTCGTAGTGAGGAAGAATGAAAGAAGCAGTTGATTCTTGCAAAAAAAAATTTCCAAGGACGAGAAAAAGTTGAAGGATTTTTTCAGTTGATGGATTTAAGTCAAATGACTCCTATGTAGAAGCAAGATGTTTTGATGTCTTGATGATGCTAAAGGATCAAGTGCTTCTAAGTTTTATTCAAGACAAGAATCCAAGAAAATCAAGATATATGATCAAGTTGATCTCTAGAATCTTTAGGAAGAAGTTTCCAAATTGGAAATACAAAAGGTTTGACCAAAGAATTCTATCATTTCAAATTGAGATTTTCTCTATGGTAATCGATTACCGACAGTTGAAAATGTTTATCACAGTCACTAGAAATTTGAATTCAAAATTTATAATGTGTAATTGATTACCAGAGGGGATTTTCAAAAAATAATTGCCAAGAGTCACACCTATTCAAATTTTTTATGAATGACCATCAAAGGTGACTTGGAAACACGAACTTAAAGGGAGTTTTCATTGCCCAAAAAGTTTTATCCTCTTAAAAGATTAAGAGTTTTTCTGAACTGAAATATTTTATCCTCTCAAAAAGATTCCTTGGTCAACCACTTGCATATTGAATAAAGAATTTTGATTGATCTTCATTGTACAATCCATCTCTTTTAAGAGAGACCTCTTCTTCTCTTCTTCTTATTTCTGAAAAGGGATTAAGAGACCGTGGGTCTCTTGTTGTAGGGGATTCTTGAACACAAGGGAAGGGTTGTCCCTGTGTGCATTGTTAATCCGAAAAGAGAGAGTGAAAGTTTAATTGGGGAATAGTCTTTGTCTCTTAATTTAACCCCCATTTTTTTTAAGTTAACTGAGACCATTTTTCCAACATCCTATTCTTGATAAAGACAAACTTTCCGGAATGATAAAATGAGGTCACATGGACGTCTTGAAAACACAGTCAATCAAATGCTTCTTTTTTTCTTTTTGAACTTTTTTTTTATATTTTGAAACTTATTTGTTTTAAACTTTACTCGTTGTTTTACGGCACCCCCACCAACGTGCAAGATGAGTAATCTCTGATTGAACGATCTTGGAAGTCCAAACTCAGGAGCACAGGTTGCTTGAGCAAACAGACCAATGGCTTGCACCCACATTTCGGTGAAAGTTGAAAATCCTAATAAGTCATTAGAGACATCTAACAACAGCTTTCAAAATTGCCCCATGTGTGGCATCTCTTGTCAATGTCAAGATTTACACACAATTCTCCTCAAATTTCAGCCAGCATCAATTAGACCTCACACCTTACGCTTCAGAGCCCTACAATGCTCAATGGAACGCCCTGGGGCTTCTCCGTGACAAGCACACGTTGCGTTCGAATCGTATTTCTCGGAGAAATGGAGGTTGATGAACCTTGGTTGGGGTTATGGCTACCATTGAATTATCAAGTAGATATGGGAGCAAGTCAGCATAGGACACTGGAATTGGGGTGAATTCTACAGGCTTTCTCGCTGCAAAATTCATTTCTTGGTTGGTGTTTTTGGTTTGTGCTAAGGGTGGTGTTCGTCATTGGAAGTGCAGTAGACAGACTTTGTGGTTGATTTAGGGATGGCCTTTGTGGATAACTGGGCGGTGGGTAAGGAGAAGGTTTGTTATTGGCTGAGTAATGACATTGTTGGGTTGGTGGGAAACTTGGCTGTATTGGAATGGCAGTCACAGCACGGGCTTCTCCTTCATCCTCACCCTCTTCATTTGCCCCAGTTTTCTCATTCGTCCAAGCAGGATGACTAAATTTTCCTTTTTTCAGACCCACATTGATCCTTTCACTGGCAAAGACCAAATCCGCAAAGCTTTGAAGGTGCGTAGCCCACCATTTTCCATAGTAGAATACTGGTAATGTGTCTACTATCATTGTCATCGTTTTTTCGTCATTAAGGTGCCACTTGAGTTGCCAGGTTATCCACTTTTGGGCGTATTCTTTGAAAGATCCGTGCCCCCTTTTTTGCACATGTTTTGTAGTTGCATCCTATCCGAAGCCATTATACCGACCCTGCCTAACGAAGGCAACCATTAGGTCCTCCCAGGAATGGACTCGGGGAGGTTCCAACTTAGTGTACCAGGTAACAACTACCAAATCTTCACCTCCTTCAATGGCCCTGAGCCTTTCCTCTAGATGATCCAGCTTTCCCATTTCTGCCATAGCATAAGGGTTTTTACTTGTCGTGGAATGCAAGAGGTGTAGTTGTGGGTGATACTGAGGGCCCTCCAAAGGGTTTTGTAGGGGTATACCACCAACTACTTGCCTTTCAGTGGCATATCCGAGCCAAGGCTCGAAGTCGGCTAGATTGTGATGGGGAATTTCTTGTGTCTCCCCCACGGTTTAAGAGACATGTGCATGATCAGTTTGGGGTTGCTGGCTCTCAATGGGTATAGGAATGGAGTTATTGACATCCTCATTGGGAGTGTATGCCACATTGGGTGGTGTATAGTTGGGAGGCAGGCCATATGGCGGGAAGGCGTGCTTGTTTTGATTTTGCACATCATGGAGGCGGTCCCTACTTCCCAAATCTTTGCCTACCATATCTAAGGTCGGATGATTCATTTGGTTGAGGCCAGATGGGGACATCAAGTTCACCTTAGCAACAACGCTGGTAACGGCAATTGCAACCGCATTGGCTTCCATTATCTTCTTCACGCTCATCATGGCCTTCATCATTGTGGCCATTTTCTCTTTAATGGCCTCCATGTTGGCCTTCATCTTCTCTTGTATCTCCTCTACTTCACCCATTACTCTAGCTCTAGCACAAGTTCGGTGAGGGCACCGTAAAGCATGTTTTTTTTTTCTTTTTTATAACAATGATTAAGTTTCTTTTTTTTTTCAAGGAAAGAATGCAATCAGCAATGCAACCAATGAACAACATGGATGTATGCGAATGATGCACAATTGAAGTATTGCGAATTTTTACACAGGATATGGGGTTGAAACAATTTAGATTTTCAACATGGTCCATGACATCTCCGTCAAGGTGAAACTGGAAGTAACAGGGACATCGACAGCCCTAAATGTGTTTGGCAGTAGACGAAGGAGCGATGTAACATGATCCATCTTTTGCCCCAATTTTTTCAAGATGGGTACTTCCATACTTCAACTTGACTCGATGAACCTTTTCGTAAAAGCACGAGCTTGGTTCAACCCCATAACCCAGGAAATGGCAATTTTGATCACCAATACTTCATCAACAATTCATAGGGATGAAAGACTCGGGAATATGCATGCAATGTATGGAAAATGTAATTATGAGATTGAGATGCCCGAACAAACATCCTTTCTTAATTAACCGCGCATTAGGTACCATGCTCAATCATTTTGTTTTGTTGTTTGTGTTTTTTTTTTAATTTTAGAAATGAGTTTATGATCCCAACATGGTTGGCTCATGGTACCTAACACATGTAACTAAGAATGCATCATGAATTTTCATGCTTCCCTTTTTTTTGTTTTTGTTTTGTAGAGGAAAATACAAGGATCATGTATGAGAAAACATGTAGAAAAAAAAGTATGTTGAACGCATATGCATGATGATGCAATGACTCATGCAAAATGGGAATGTGATAATGGACAAATGCAGGAACGATATGTTCATTATGATGCTGAAGAGATGTTTATGCGGTGCATGATATGAATGCATTTATGGACACGAGAGCCCGGAAAATTATCTCTCCTTATTGCGCATTTGGGGGCGCAGTGCCCCATGTGTGCAGTTAAGAAGACGATATGGATCTTCCGGCTTCCCATGACAAAAGACGAGACCCACATACAACGCATGTTTGACGGTATGATGCAGATGCACATGCATGAAACGGAAAGAAAACAACACAAAGGGGTAATTCGCACATGCGCGACTGCAGAGATCCAATTTTAATGCTACGTTTTGGGCATGATGACGCCTCAACGTAGTATTAAAAGGGTTACGTATTACTCTAAAGAAACCAAACATCACTAGCAAAACTATAAACTAGTGTTATTTACCAAAAAATGCATGAGAACGAATGGCACGGAGCGTGCTTGCTCTTTGCCCCTATTTGGGAACCTATAGGACAATATCTAGGGGTCTCTAATAACTACTCCCCAACAATTCATAACTCACACGACTTTTTTCTAGAGGTATCATCACTCAAGATAATAATATTGTGGCGGTATGGAATACCAACGACAACACATTATAAAGAGAGAAAGCTCTAGATGAGGTTGAACTATTATCAAGCAAGTCGGAGACCTAGCATGATGATAGATTCACCTGCACTCCTTAAATTCCCATGAACCTGGGTATAGGGCCCCTTTTTTACTCAAACTCGTGGGTGCTTAGAATGCAGTGTAAAGAATGTGAAATATACAACAATTATTTACATTTTACACAGTTCAACAAATGCACACACGAAGTTTCACAAATCCACAATTCCTTAAAATAGGCCTAACTCACAAAAATGTCCCCAGTAGGGTCGCCAACTGTCACAACGTGCCCTTCGCGGGCGAGCGAGGGCGAGGCTCACGGGTGCGCTTTCCAAAGGAGGAAAGATGCACGGAGTCGCCACCAACGTTTATTTGTGGAAAACGTCGGGAAAAACCGAAGGAAACCGGTCAAAATGAAAATTCTAAGTTCGGGAGTTGTATTTACACTTGAGGAAGGTATTAGCACCTCTCACGTTTGTCTCAAAGGACAACAGCCTATTTTTTAGAATTGTGGAATTGTGTTATCTTAACTTTTATTCTTTTTATTTTTTGAGGTCGACAAAAGCGGGGCTTTTGCTCCTACGTACCCTCCTTTGGAGAGGAAATCAGACCTACGTAGTTCTTTCTTAAGCGTGAATCAAGTGATTCTTTTTTCTTGAAAGGTGATCATTTTAAGGCGTTGGACCTTAAAAATGATCCATTTTACTTGGTAAGAAACTGAAATGATAAACTTTCAAAACCCTATTTTTGTGAACGAGCTTGACTAGGCGAGTTGATTTTAGCCTTAGTTTCACTTTAGTTAATTAGTCAATTCAATTAAGAATGAGAAATCCCAAAGAGAAAACGTCTGATTGATCTTTCGCTTTTATTTTACTAAAAGGTATTTTTTTTATTATTATATTATTATTTTACCTCTTTTTTGATTTCCAACGTGGTTACGGCACGACCGAACGGTCGGAATTCATTTTATCCAAAATTAACGGATGATACACTTCAAACGATCGGTGGAAATTTATTTTATTTTTAGATTAGGCGAGAAATGACTTAAATAAATGGCTTAAGCACGTTAAAAGGGGGTATTAAAAGTAAATGAAAACGAGAATAAAAATACATGATACAAAATGTGGACCACCACGGGTACATAGAATGAATTGAAAAGCTCGGTTTGAGGTACTTACCCGTTGAAGACTGAAGAAAACGAAGAACGAACGATGAATCTTGAAGAACGGTCGAGAATCTTCGCGTAATTACTCACGGAAACGTTACGGAAGCGCCTCGGCTTGGATTTTCTTCATGCCACTAATTTTCCTCAGTAATTTCGAGAGAGAGAGAGAAGTGCCGAAGGGGCTGAACCCTTTTCTTCTTCACTTCTCCCCCTATTTATAGCAAAATAGGGGAGAAGCTTGCCGCCCAGCTCGCCCAGGCGAGCAAGGTTGCTTCCTCCAGAAGCAACAACCTTCTGGAGGAATCTTCTGGAGGGCCCAAGTGGGCCTAGTTGCTATTTGCACCCCTATATTTACTAAATACACCCCCTACCTTTTTTTTGGTGATTCTTTTTCCGTAATGTTACGAAACTTTACGAATTTCGTAGCGATACTTATTTTTCTTCCGCAAGGTTACGAATCCTTACGGATTATGTATTTACTCTTTTTTAGCTTTCGAAGAAGTTACGGAAACTTACGGATTGCGCAAAAACACCTCTTTTCGACTTCCGCCACATTACGAAATTTCACGGATCGCGCAAGCCTGCTTCCTTTAGATTTCTGAGACGTCTCGGGACTTCATTTATTGTGCAACAAAGGATGCCAAGTCTCTCAAAGCGGCTAACCAAAGGTTGCATGTCATCAAGTAATAATCCCCGGACGAAATTAGATATGACA